>NC_081412.1:521816423-522123506 GCF_030272615.1 Cryptomeria japonica | reverse complement strand
TGTTGCCAAAATGACATCCATTAGATTTTTTTCTTTCTATTGTTGTTGCTTATGATTTAGAGGTTGAGAAAATGGATGTGAAAAACTGCTTTCCTTCATGGTGATTTAGAGGAGGATATTTATATGACACAACCGAAGCACTATGTGGTGAAAGGTAAAAGTAATTTGGTTTATAAATTAAAGAAATCTTTGTATGGCCTCAAATAGAGTCCTAGGATGTGGTACCATAAACTTGATACATATGTGTTGAGTTTGGAATTTGAGCATTCTAAATTAGGTCATTGTGTTTATTATAAATCTACTCGTGATCGTTTCCTGTACATTGCATTGTATGTTGTGATAGTTCTGATACTTAAAGATAAGTACAAATGCTAAGCTAATAAGATGAGAGGGGGGTGAATCATACAAACTTAATCTTTCATAAAAACACTAGATTCAACCTCGGTAACATATACTTCAATGATATAACCAAAACTGCTAAACATGCAAACTCAAAAGCATATAAACATCATATCACTCATAACACTAGATTTAACGTGGAACCCCAAATAGGGAGAAACCACTTTGGGATTTTGGACCCACTAAGAAATATACTCTTCTAGAGTATGCTCGGTTAAAAGCAAATCCTATTAAATATTACAAACACATTGCTAGATGTGACCCAGTTAAGGGATTTCCCTCAGATCTATTAGGATCTTCACCTTGTTAGAAGTGACCTTGTTAAAGGATTTCAAACACTCAATCAGAATGTCACCTTGCTAGAGGGTTTTACAAATAAGACTATTAAGTCCACTCGGTTAAGAGATTTTCTGTCACTTTCACAAAATAATAGTAATAAAAATCTATCTGCAACTTCACATCTAAAATGCTAAAGCAGATTCTTATTTGCTCAATACAATCTAGACATAGAACTAATCTTGTCCATCTGCTGGGCTTCTATACTCTGTTATTCAAATAGGTCTTCAAGCTTCTGTGCTCGGTAATCACTATGTAGCATCCCTATGCATACATTTTCCCACATACATTGTTTATCAACAACTCCCTATTTATAAACAATTAGCTAACCGCTTAATCTCCTTGATCACACTTCCCATGATCAATCATAGCCATCAGATCTTTAATCTTGTCTAGGTTCAATGTATCCTTCGATCTGAAAAATGTTTTACCCTGCCTTGGAACTTGCAAAAATTTCTTAGAACTTGTGCTAGGGTAATGCGGTTCAATTTGCACTGTAGATCTTCATGCCAATTTTCCTTTGCCATAGATTCATTAACAAACTTCATGCACGACATACCAATCATTTAATCAGTTCCAGCTCATCAGATTCCTTCATTAAATAATGCATGTAACCATTTAATGTATTATGTTATAGCTCGGTTACAACTTGGTAACAACTCGGTAAATACTAAACTTCACTCGATAGACATTCCGCCTTCATTAACTAATAGCGATAACCTTAGGGTTTACCGACTAGGTTCTTTGCTTGGTAACATAGTATAGTATTAACCTTACAATTTACAACATATGTATGATGTTTAAACAATCTAAACATCATGATCTCATCATTGTCTGAGTTGGTAATAGTTGCCCATTGAATACCTTATTCATCCCCTTATTCATCATATTCTTTCTGTGTCTTTTATCGACATCTTTATACTCATCAAATCATACTTCTCAAGATATGGCAACATCATACTGAGTTAGAAAATCAATTTTTTGACATCAATGACAAAATAATAATATTAAGACAGTAAATCATCCTTAATTAGTTATATCCATAATCATCAACAACCTTCTCAATATCCTTATTGAAATGCCAATAATCTCCCATTGTCTATTATAATGCCAAATGCCAACAATCTCCCCCTTTGGCATTGATGGCAAAACCAATTGATTTGACCTAACATATTTGGATTGCTATGAGTTGTTTGTGAGATTCTGAAATGTTGTCTTCCTGTCATTAGAATTCTCCCCCATACATTAGACTTCTCCTCTTTTCTCCAGTCTTCTCCCCCTTTTTCTTCAATCTTCTTCAGTCTTCTCAGTCTTTCCTAGTCTTCTTCTCTAGTCTTCTCCCCCTTTGACAATAATGCTAAAGTAAAGAACTAAAACATAATTTCTTCCTGTATGAAGTGAATTCCTGCTATAATGTGTCAACTTAGTCTCAGTCAAAGCATTTTGTCTTCAATTCCTATTTCCTATATTGTATCCTATACTGTTTCCTGTACACCTCTAGAAAACATCCTAAAGTGTGTAAATCAGCATCAACTCTTAAAAGATATTTTGTAGAGTCATCGAATTGATGCTTTCACCGAACTCGATCAGTGAGTAGAAGATAGGGGTAGGATCCCTAACTTACTTCTGAGATACTCAAAAGTGTCCCTTGGTAGTGGCTTGGTGAAGATGTCTACTATTTGTTCCTTTGTGTTAACATATTCCAACACTACTTTCTTCTCTTGAGCTTCTTCTCTAAGATAATGACATTTGATAGAGATGTGCTTTGTCTTAGAGTGCATAACAGGATTCTTCGAATTGTTAATGGCACTAGTATTGTCACAGAATATAGTTACTGGCTTGGTAACTTTCTCATTTATACCTTCCAACAGTTGTTTGATCCATGCTATGTTGGTACAATTCAATGCTGCAACAACGTATTCAGCTTCTGCTATTGACTGTGAAACACATCCTTGTTTCTTGCTAAGCCAACTCACTAGTCTTTCTCCTAAAAAGAAAGCTCCTCCACTTGTGCTTTTTCTGTCATCAATGTTGCTTGCCCAATCAAAATTAGTATAAACTTTTAAATCAAAATCATTTCTTTTCTGATATACTAAGCCATAATCCTCAATGCCTTTCAAGTATCTAAAAATTCTCTTGATTGCTGTCATGTGTGTTTCCTTGGGATCTGCAGAGAATCTTGTAACTATACCTACTGCATGTGCTATGTATGGTCTACTATGAACAACATATTGTAGCTTTCCAATCATGGATTGGTAAAGTGTCTCATCAATAGATGCAGATTCATCATTCTTTCATAGTTTACAGTTGGTAGTCATAGGAGTACTTACTGCTTTTGAATCCTCCATTCCAAATTTCTTCAAGATTTCCTTTATGTACTTCGATTGAGTAATGGAAATCTCATTTTTCATTTGTAGTACCTGTAAACCTATAAAATACTTTATCTCGCTGATTAATGACATCTCAATTTCTTTGCTCATTTCATTTCCAAAGTTCTTGCATAAAGAGTCATTTCCACAAAATATAATATCATCAACAAATATGGCTGAGATTAGTATTCCATTTTCATCATTCTTCATGTGCATATTGTTGTTCTCACTTGTCCTTATAAAACCAATCTGTAGCGTCCTAAAATTGTGACACTTGCAATTTTGACTGCATTTCGGTCTTCACGATGGCGATGCAACACGCAACCTGAATGGAGACCCCGAAACCTGATTACGACACTGAAAACTGCATTTTTCAAGCACCCTGGCCTGAACCTCCTTGCACCCTGCTGTCCTGGGAGGTGGGACCAGAGCGCCCAGCGCCCTGGTCCCCCAGGACCATGGCGCCCAGCGCCCTGGTCCCCCAGGACCATGGTGCCCAGCGCCCTGGTCCCTGGGTCCTATTTTGGGCCCGGTCTCCTTTGGACTTCGGGTCTTTTTGTTTGCAATTTGGAAAATAAACTTTCCTGGTCGGCCTAAGGTCGAGAAAATCAGTCTATTAGCCCTAATTGACAAGTATATAAACTACATTTTCCTCTCTCATTTTAGGAGATACATACATGACGGAAAAAGCGTGGAAACTATACTCAAGCATTCAAGCATTCAAGCATTCAAGCATTCCTTCTAAGTCTCCATTCAAGGCCAAGTGTTGCATTCAAGACAAGGATTCAACCATTGAAGAGGAGATCACAAACAACATACTACAACAAACAACAACATCTAAACCTTCGCACATAAGGATACAAACATCCTTAGAACAAGGTATTAGTACTTGTTTTACAGTCATTTACATTTACAGCACTTGCTCATTTCTTGGTTAATTCCAAAACCGGAGTTTGACCTAAAGGCAAACCCCTAATCCCTAACCCCCCAATCGTCTTCTCTTTTCTGTGTGTAGGTTGCAGGTACGCGGCTGAAATTGAAGATCTGGAATCCTTGTGCAGAGATGAATAGATCCCCCTTCATTTCGCGGATTTTTCGGAGGACCGTGGCGCCGGGCGCCATTGTCCCGACAATTTTCACTCAAATTTGCAGGATAGCACCGTATCGACATTTTACTGCTAATTCCAAGTCCGCAGCTTCATACTGTATTCCTATCTTAGTTTATAAGCGAATCTTTGTCACTTTCTATGCATTCCTAGCTTAATTCTTCTATCAACATTCTTTACAAAAGAGGGTAGCCTTGCTTTCTTAACCCTTGAAACTCATTTAGCATCCAATCTTGCATTGCGTGGGATTGGATCTTGTGGGTTTCAACCCCTCTTTTGAATGTAAAGTCTCTCCCCTAAGTGAAAACCATCAACCCTAGAGTAACCTCCCTTCTCTCTCCTCGGAGTTGGAAGAGGGGAGAGCAACTAGGGTTCAATCGCGATTTTCCGCTTTACATTTTGGTGAACCCGACGTGAACATCCTTTCTGATTTTTCATGCTTAGATCTGAAAAAATTGATTACATTTCCATGTTTGATCTTTTGCAAAATTTTAGAGGTGATTGCATAAAAACCCTAAATTTTCTTTTTAGTAATTAAGCTTGTGAAATGTCTAAATGTTAATGCTTGCTTCAGATCTGCCCTTCTATTACAAATTATCAATTCATGTCTGTGCTTTAATTTTGAAAATTAAGTGGTTAAGTGTCAAAACCCTAATTTTTGAAACCCTCTTGATTCAACCTTTGTCCGACAATTTCACTGATCGAAACATTTCCAAATCAGCTGTAACTTTGGATTCCGCAATAAAATCACAATATCTTTCATCCCTGAAAATTTGGAAAAAAGTTGCGAGGACTGTGTGCACTCCGAGCGCCATTGTCCTCGACATTTTTTCTGAAATTTCGGGAGCGAGATCTTACTGTATTTTCCTGCTAAAATCCAGAATTTTGGCTGATTTTATCAATTTTAACACCTTCAAAATTACAGTCAAAGTTGGTCTTGTGATTGCTTGGATTAAGGCTTTTAAACATTCAAAAATCATTGAAACTGAAATTTTGTGTCAAAATTGTGTTCTTACTGTCCTAAATCTGAAAAGTGTGTTTGCATTCATTCGAAATTTCAGTGCTTTATTCAAATTCTTACAATTTGTGACTTTTGAAATTAAGTGCTTAATTACAACAACTTTAATTTCCGCTTTCAAAATTGAATTTTGCGTGAAATTGAGTCAATTCTTAAATTTCAAAACTTGCATTGCTTTTGACATTCCCTCTAAAATCATAAAATTCAAAATTTCAATTTCCCTCTCTTTTTCAAAATTCAAATTTTGCATTTTTCGACAATCTTGGTAGGGTTCAATTTTGAGATTGCAACTTTAATTTGGCCTACCTACAGATCGTAAAATCACTCAATTTTTTCAGATTAGCTTTAAAATCATCATACCTTTCATCCCTGCAAATTTTGAAAAAAGTTGCAAGGACCGTGTTGCACTCCGAGCGCCACGGTCCCGGACATTTTTTTCGAAATTTCGGGAGACTGTCATGATTGCATTTAACAGCTTAAATCCAGAAGATTCGCTGATTTTACTGAAAATTGCTACCTCTAAAATCAAAACTTTCTCTCTCTCTCTAGTGCATGAGTTTTACAACAATAAGCCCTACTTACACTATTCCCGTTAGACGAAGCCGTAGAATTAAGTCTTTCCGAGGTTTAATTACCGAGGAGATGGAACCTAATTTGAATAGCCTTTTTAACGAGGACATGGGTAATTCCTCTAATCCTCCTAATGATGAAGAAGCTCTCCATGAGGTTTCTGAAGAACAACTTTCAAAATTGGATAACCAATTTGACGATTTTCACCAATGGATGTCTCATGAGTATCCCGATAGTCAAGCTCTTCCTTTAATTGAGGGTCTAAAATGTATGCTTCAAAGTGATAAGAATGGAATTGATATTTTGCGTGGTATTGCACACATTGTGGATTCGAATGTGATGCCTATGAAGAGTTGTGCCGAAACTTTAGGTTATACACAACCTCCTACTCAAGTCAATCATTCTATTCCTTTGACAACTTCTATTGCTAGCATACCTACCTTTACATCAAACATAATGACCACTTCTATACAAGACATTCCTCCTGTGATCACTAGTCATGGGGGCAATCCCCTTTCTTCAATTAACCCTCTTCCTTCATTTAATCTGACTTCTTCATTCATTCCTTCAATGAGTGTCCCTATTATATCTCCACAAATGAACATGACGCAAGGGGGCAATTCATTTAACCCTTCCATTCCTCCTTGTAGTGTTCCTCCTGTCCAATCATCTCCTATGACTAACTATCATAGTGTCCCACCACCTTACTCTTTACCTTCTTTCAATAACATAACACCTCCATCTCAATCTAACACGTCTAATATGAACTCTTCGACTGAAGCGACCATTAACAATCTTGCACAAACTGTCTCTTCTTTACAGCAACAAATTGCCTCTATGAATCAATCTAAGTTTAGTGTGCCCACATTTGATGTTGTGAGCCCACTTTCTCTTGACATTGTTCGAGCTATCCCTCCTAAACATGTTGAAATCCCGCATTTGGAACTTTATAATGGTAAAGGAGATCCTCTAACACATGTTAAGACTTTTCAAACAATATGTACTAATTTTGCTTATGACCCAAGGTTGCTGGCAAAACTGTTCACTAGAACATTAAGAGACAAAGCCCTACAATGGTATTGCTCGTTGCCTTCCTATTCTATTACTTCTTTCGAACAACTTGCAAATGCTTTCATTCAACAATTTCAAAACAATATAAGTCCTAAAGTTACTTTGATTGATTTAATGCATTGTAAACAAGGTGTTAAAGAAAAAGTGACTGATTTCATTGGTAGATATAAGCATTTGTATGCTCAAATTTCTTTTCCAGTGCCTGACAATGATATTCAAAGAATCTTTATTTCTAATTTACAAAAAGATATTCGAGACAAACTCCTATTTTTTGAGTTTACTTCTTTCCATCAGTTGTGTGCAACTCTTCACAATTATCAACTGACTGTGAGTCAAATGGAACAATCACATCCTATGACTCTGAGTGATAAGGGTGATAGTAGTCAACAACCATTTGGGAAGTTTAAACCGAACAGAGATTCCATCAAATTAAATGAAAACATTATCAACAACAATGTGAATGCAGCATCAGGTGTGCCTCCTATTTCTAAATTTTTCAAGAAAGAAAGAAAGTATACTCCTTTGAATGAATCATTGCATAGTATTATGAATAAGTTATTGGAACAAAATGTGCTTACTCTTCCTCCTATAAGGCAAATTGATCCTGCAAAGATTACTTCACCTTATTTTGATAACAAAGCTTTTTGTCAATTTCATCGTCAGCCTGGGCATGATACTGAAAAATGTTTTTCTTTAAAGGGTAAAATTGAAGATTTGATTGATAATAATACTATTTTTGTTTCTGGAGTGAATGATAAAGGCAATACATCTGTAGCTCCTCCTAATCAAAATCTTCAGATTTTCACTAATCCATTACCTTCTCATACCTCTAATGCAATTGAGGCTAATGATTCCTCTCTCTCATCTGATGGTCTTGTGTCTATGACTCCGAATGTGATTAACTTTGTAGAGCAGCAAGAAAACCCTAAAGAACCTTCCATCACATTTGATTCCAGTGAAACCATTAGGGCACCTGATGGTCCTTTATACATAGTTGCAAAAGTCAAGAATACACCTTGCCGTGGAGTGCTTATTGATCCTTCGTGCATGGTTAATGTTATTACTGAAGAATTTCTTTTTACTTTGCAATTGAATCAAGTGATCTATGACAAAACAGATGTGATTGTGAAACTATTTGATGCATTTTCTTCTCCTGCAATTGGTTCTATTACATTGCCTATTGAGGTCCATAAAAAATCCCTTGATGTGAACTTTGCTATTATTCCATCTTCTGAACAATTTCGTGTGAAGCTTGGCTATCCTTGGCTATCTTCCATGAAAGCTATTGCTTCTCCTATTCATAAGTGTTTGAAATTTCCCCATAATGGTGAAGTTGTTACTGTCAATCATAGTCTCTTTAAACCAGCTGAAAGAACTTCTAGCATTCCTATTGATTACTTTTGGGCCTAAACAATTCCAGTCTCTTCCTCCGCGAAGTGATCATCTTTTTAAATCTTATCAAAAGTGGAAAACAGATATGATCCTATCTCTAAGTGAACCTAGAACACCCAAACTTGACATTTCTATCGTTCTTGAGAAGGAAGTTCTTCCTTTGAAAGATAAAACTAATGTCTTTCCTCAAGAAGATTCCCAACCCATCCCTATGGATGTGACTATGTCTATGCCTAATAAACTTCCTAAAAGTAGACCTATTCCTCCTCGTCATGATGGACTTGGTCTCCTTCCTAAACCAAAAATTCCTCCTTTATATGGAGCAGTTCCTCCTCCTTCTTTTTATAGAGAGAAGAGACCTTCTTCTTCTCCTATTATTCAACCTAAGAGACCACAACCTAAACACCCAAGTGATAAGGATGAGAACATTCCTCCTCCTCAATCTTCTTCACTTCCTACTAAGACTAGATGAAATCGTTCTGCACGTGAACGCCGACGAAAGCGTCGTCTTAGAGCTCAAGTAGCTGCTTCTCAAACTTTGCAATCTCCAAAAACACCTTCAACAAGCATTATTCCATTTTCTCCAAAATCTCCAAAACATAAGATGCATGATGGTCTTGATCCTGTGTGAGTTAAAGATCCTATTTTTATAAATCTTGATGATGATATAGATGAAAATTTTATTCATGATGAAAATGTTATTCCTCTTGCTTCTGATAGTGAATATGAACTTGTTGATATTGATAACCATTTATCTAATGAATTTTCTAAAGCACTTATCCTAGCTCCTAGACAAGAACAACGTGGCTTGGAACATGAACATAGCCCTTGTTTGGATCTTGTGATAGCTCCATCTGCTGTGTTGAATGTTCCTCCTCTAGCGTGTTCCCTGCCTTCCCGAAACATTGATCAGCAAGATCGGGGGGTAGATGACATGCTAGACTAGATACATTAGCATAGCAGATTCTCTCCTCCTCTCTTGTGTTACTTCTTCTATATGTTACTCTCATTCTTCTATTTGTTGTCCTTAGTGTTGTCTACTTGAGGATGATGCAAAGCATTGAGATCTCTTTTGGTCTCTCTCATGTTGACTCAAAAGACACATGTGTTCCCTTCTTCTAGGTGACCTTCCTTGATTGGGGAATGAAGAACAATTATGCATACATTCATATGATATACATGAATTATCGTACAGCATACTGACCCCGAGGAAAGCGAAGTCACCTTGTGCTTTGTGTTTTGTGTCTATTATCCTTGGGCTTATCTCACACTTGGGGGCTAAATCCTTGTGATAACGTGCTCCTTTCCTTTCTCATTTCTTATATGTATCACTACCTTAAAGCAATCACCCCCAGTGAGGTGTGTGCGATCGCTTTAACGTAGGGGGGCATACATCCCGTCCATATCTTTTCAAGATACTTGAAAATTTATTGACAAATTTAACCTTGCCTTGAAAATTTTTGATATCTTTCTTGCATGACTCATAGTGAGGGAACCTTACTACTGACAGTCATGGTTCTCCCTCGTGATCTTCCCTTTTACTTTGTCAATCGAAGTCATAAGAACCTTAGTCCACTAGGGGGCTTTGTGTATCTTGCCTCCTTGACGTGGTGAAAGTCTTTCAATGTTGTTTCCTTGTACTTTACCGGAAGTATGAGCATACATACTCCCGCTAAAGTGGGGGCTAAATGTAGCGTCCTAAAATTGCGACACTTGCAATTTCGACTGCATTTCGGTCTTCACAATGGCGACGCAACACGCAACCTGAATGGAGACCCCGAAACCTGATTACGACACTAAAAACTGCATTTTTCAAGCACCCTGGCCTGAACCTCCTTGCACCCTGCTGTCCTGGGAGGTGGGACCAGAGCACCCAGCGCCCTGGTCCCTGGGTCCTATTTTGGGCCCGGTCTCCTTTGGACTTCGGGTCTTTTTGTTTGCAATTTGGAAAATAAACTTTCCTGGTCGGCCTAAGGTCAGGAAAATCAGTCTATCAGCCCTAATTGACAAGTATATAAACTACATTTTCCTCTCTCATTTTAGGAGATACATACATGACAGAAAAAGCGTGGAAACTATACTCAAGCATTCAAGCATTCAAGCATTCAAGCATTCAAGCATTCCTTCTAAGTCTCCATTCAAGGCCAAGTGTTGCATTCAAGACAAGGATTCAACCATTGAAGAGGAGATCACATACAACATATTACAACAAACAACAACATCTAAACCTTCGCACATAAGGATACAAACATCCTTAGAACAAGGTATTAGTACTTGTTTTACAGTCATTTACATTTACAGCACTTGCTCATTTCTTGGTTAATTCCAAAACTGGGGTTTGACCTAAAGGCAAACCCCTAATCCCTAACCCCCCAATCGTCTTCACTTTTCTGTGTGTAGGTTGCAGGTACGTGGCTGAAATTGAAGATCTGGAATCCTTGTGCAGAGACGAATAGATCCCCCTTCGTTTCGCGGATTTTTCGGAGGACCGTGGCGCCGGGCGCCATCGTCCTGACAACTTTTGCTCAAATTTGCAGTACAGCACCGTATCGACATTTTACTGCTAATTCCAGGTCCGCAGCTTCATACTGTATTCCTATCTCAGTTTATAAGCGAATCTTTGTCACTTTCTATGCATTCCTAGCTTAATTCTTCTATCAACATTCTTTACAAAAGAGGGTAGCCTTGCTTTCTTAACCCTTGAAACTCATTTAGCATCCAATCTTGCATTGCGTGGGATTGGATCTTGTGGGTTTCAACCCCTCTTTTGAATGTAAAGTCTCTCCCCTAAGTGAAAACCATCAACCCTAGAGTAACCTCCCTTCTCTCTCCTCGGAGTTGGAAGAGGGGAGAGCAACTAGGGTTCGATCGCGATTTTCCGCTTTACACAATCTTAATCAAATAAGAGTGCAATCTTTCATACCATGCTCTAGGTTCTTGTTTCAGACCATATAATGCTTTGTTAAATTTACATACCTGATATTTACTCTTGTCTTCAACAAATCCTTCAGGTTGTTCAATAAAAACTTCTTCTTCTAATATTCCATTCAGAAATGTAGATTTGACATCCATTTGATATACCTTGAAGTTTTTGAAAGCAGCATATGCCAACAATGTTCTTACTCCTTCAAGTCTAGCCACAGGTGCAAAATTTTCACCATAATCAATTCCTTCTTCTTGAGCATAACCTTTGCATACTTGTCTTGCTTTATTTTGAATGACCTCACCTTTTTCATTTAGCTTGTTTCTAAAAATCCACTTTGTACCGATTACATTTTTGTCCTTCGATCTTGGGATTATTGTCAATGTGTCATTCTTCTTGATTTGATCAATCTCTTCTATCATAGCATTTATCCAATCTTCACTGTTAAATGCCTCTTTCAGTATTCATATTTCAAATTCAGATATCAGACATGTGTTTTGTCTCAGTTTGTTCCTTGTCATCACTGGATCATCCTTATCTCCTATAATCTGACTTGGTGCATGATGTCTTCTGACATACTTGGCTAATACAGGATTAGTAGGCTCTGTATGATCTTCTTCATCACTTGGTAACTGGATATTCTCTTCATTTTCTTCAACAGTTTTCTCAGCAGGACTTGTTGGTTGAACATAAACAAATTCATCATAATCTTCTGGTTCTTTGGAATTTCCTTCATCATTTCTTCCTACAAATTCATCAATTTTCACATTTGTACTTTCTACTATTTTGTTAGATGATTTGATTAGACATTTAAATGCTTTGCTTCTAGAAGAATAACCTAGAAATGTTCCTTCTTCACTTTTCTGATCAAACTTGCCATTTCTATCATCTTTGTGTACATAGCATCTACTTCCAAAGATTTTAAAATAACTTAGATTAGGTTTCTTGTCATACCAAATTTCATATGGTTTCTTCAAAGTACCTTTCTTCAGTTGTACTTGGTTCAGGGTGTAAACTGTTGTGCTTATTGCTTCTCTCCAAAATGTTTGTGGCAATTTATATTCAATCATCAGGGTTCTGGCACAATCCACAATAGATCTATTTCTTCTCTCAGCAATTCCATTTTGTTGTGGAGTTCTCGATGCAGAGACTTGTCTTTTAATACCATGATCATTGGAGAATAAGTTGAACTCATCAGATGTGAACTCTCCTCCTCTATCTAATCTAAGACATTTCAGTTGTCTTACTGTTTCATTTTCAACTCTTTCCTTGTACCATTTAAACATTTGAAAAGCTTCTAATTTTTCTTTTAAAAACATTACTGACATCATCCTTCAGTAATCATCCACAAATAATATGAAATATTTGTCACCATACTAACTTTGAGCTTTCATAGGACCACAAAGATCAGTGTGCACAAGATCTAAAATTCCCTTAGAAGTGTAAGACTTACTTGTAAAGATTGATCTTGTCATCTTACCCATCTGGCATCCTTGACACATAGCATTCTTAGGTTTTTCAAGACTCGGTAGACCTCTTACTCGGTGCTTCCTACTTATTTTGATCAGATTATCAAAATTTACATGACAAAACCTTTTATGCCATAATCAGGTATCATCTATCTTTGCATACAGACACTTGTTCCAAGTTGAGTCAAGGTGAAATGTATTACCTTTTTTTTGTGTCTTGATAGAAGCTAACTTTCCATGCTTGTCATGAACTTTGACAATTCCTTTCTGAAATTCTATTAGGTAACCTGTATTGTTTAGTTGTGCTACACTCAACAAATTGTATTTCAAACCTTCAACCCCATAAACATCATTGCATCTTGCATTGTCAAGAAGTGTTATAGATCCTTTACCTCTTACTAGACATGGTGCATTATTATCAAATCTTACATAGCCTCCATCATAATCTTCTAACATAACAAACTTGTATTTATCACCTGTCATATGATGTGAGCATCCACTATCTATGATCCAAGAATCATTAGTATTTATGTGAGATATTAGGGATTTTTCTTCATACCTTTCTTCATCTGATCCATCTTTGATAGCCACATAAACTACTTCCTCTGTATCAGTTTCATCTGATTTATCATCATTGGATTCCTCATCGGCTATTAAGCATGTCTTTCTATCTCTTCTTCTGAAGTCTCGGTGTCCTCTGTAATGATTATCTTTCTATCTATCATCTCGGTAATCTCTCTTTTCAGTAGAATCTTTGTCAGGACAGTTAGAAGCCATATGTCCTATTTTATCACAATTGAAACATTTCAAAGGTAGTTTTCCTTTATACTTACCTTTGCCTCTTGGTAACCTTCTGGCTAATAGAGCTTCAAACTCTTCCTGCTTTCTGATTTCCTCATACAGTTTGTGTACTTCTTCCACATTCTTGTGAAATTTTTCACTTGCTCCACTGTGATCTCCTTCAGAGTACTTATACTTTCTTTCATTGTAATCATTAGATTCAACAAGATGAAAAGAACTAAAAGCAGATTCAACTTTATTTACCGAAGATCCACTATTATCAAAGTTACTTAACTCAAATGCATGTAGCTTACCAATAGTAGCATCTAAAGAAATTGGCATATTAGGTACTGACCTCAATTCATTGATTCCAGAGACTCGGATTGCATAAGTCAGTAGAAGGGTTCTTAACAACTTACTTGTTATATCCTTTTCTTCAATAGTTCCACCCGCTCCTTTGATTTGATTGATGATCTCCTTTAGTCTTGTACTGTACTGGGTTATGTTCTCACCTTCATTCATCCTTATAGATTCAAGTTGTCCTCTTGGACTATCTACTTTTTCTCTTTGAACATGTTCATCACTGCCATACACAGATATGAGCTTGTCCCACATTGCCTTTGCATCATTGCAACCTTCTAGATCATTAAACTCTGAGTAGGTCAATGTAGATGTTATTTCAATCATTGCTTGGATATGTTCTTACTTTGCCTTTATTTCTTCCATAGTCAATGGATAGGTGCTCGGTGTGATGAAATCATTCTCCAGATAATATACAACATATTCTCCAATTGCTGATAGCTGCAACTTCATCCTTTTCTGCCATGTAGAGAAACTTGACTTGTTCAGCTTTGGTGCATCTCTCTTATACATCTTTGGATCTTTGCCTCAAGTACCTTTAAACTTTTTCTTCTAGAGTCCAAAGCTCTGATACCAATTGATAGTTCTGATACTTAAATATAAGTACAGATGCTAAGCTAATAAGATGAGAGGGGGGGTGAATCATACAAACTTAATCTTTCATAAAAACACCAGATTCAACCTCGGTAACATATACTTCAGTGATATAACTAAAATTGCTAAACATGCAAACTCAAAAGCATATAAAAATCATATCACTCATAACACTAGATTTAACATGGAAACCCAAATAGGGAAAAACCACTATGGGATTTCAGACCCACTAAGAAATATACTCTTCTAGAGTATGCTCGGTTAAAAGAAAATCCTGTTAAAGATTACAAACACATTGCTAGATGTGACCTGGTTAAGGGATTTCACTCAGATCTGTTAGGATCTTCACCTTGTTAGAAGTGGTCTTGTTAAAGGATTTCAAACACTCAATCAGAATGTCACCTTGCTAGAGGGTTTTACAAATAAGACTATTAAGTCCACTCGGTTAAGAGATTTTCTGTCACTTTCACAAAATAATAGTAATAAAAATCTATCTGCAACTTCACATCTAAAATGCTAAAGCAGATTCTTATTTGCTCAATACAATCTAGACATAGAACTAATCTTGTCCATCTGCTGGGCTTCTATACTCTATTATTCAAATAGGTCTTCAATCTTATGTACTCAGTAATCACTATGTAGCATCCCTGTGCATACATTTGCCCACATACATTGTTTATCAACAACTCCCTATTTATAAACAATTAGCTAACCGCTTAATCTCCTTGATCACACTTCCCATGATCAATCATAGCCATCAGATCTTCAATCTTGTCTAGGTTCAATGTATCCTTTGATCTGAAAAATGTTTTACCCTACCTTGGAACTTGCATACATTTCGTGGAACTTGTGCTAGGGTAATGCGGTTCAATCTGCATTGTAGATCTTCATGCTGATTTTCCTTTGCCATAGGTTCATTAACAAACTTCATGCACGACATACCAATAATTTAATCAGTTCTAGCTCATCACCTTCCTTCATTAAATAATGCATGTAACTATTTAATGTATTCTATTATAGCTTAGTTACAACTCGCTAACAACTCAGTAAATACTAAACTTCACTCGGTAGACATTCTGCCTTCATTAAGCGATAGCAATAACCTTAGGGTTTACCGACTAGGTTCTTTGCTCGGTAACATAGTATAGTATTAACTTTACAATTTACAACATATGTATGATGTTAAAACAATCTAAACATCATGATCTCATTATTTTTTGACTCAGTAATAGTTGCCCATTGAATACCTTATTCATCCCCTTATTCATCATATTCTTTCTATGTCTTTTACTGACATCTTTATACTCATCAAATCATACTTCTCAAGATATGGCAACATCATACTGAGTTAGAAAATCAATTTCTTGACATCAGTGACAAAATAATAATATTAAGACAGTAAATCATCCTTAATCAATTATATCCATAATCATCAACAACCTTCTCAATATCCTTATTGAAATGCCAACAATCTCTCATTGTCTATTATAATGCCAAATGTCAACATGTTGATGATATGTTATTCATTGGTAAAGGGAAATGTATGATTTCAAAACTAAAGTCTCAACTCCCTGCTAAATTTGAAATGAAAGATCTCGGTGTAGTGAAACACATGCTTGGGATGGAAATTAGAAGAGATAAAGAAAACAGAAGGCTATGGCTAGGCCAAAGTAAGTATGTGAATTTAGTGTTATAGAGGTTCAACACGAAAGATTGTAGACCATTGTGTGTTCCTTTTACAGTTGGAATGAAATTATCTACTACAGATTGTCCTACATCCCCATCAAAGATGGAAGACATGAGAAGAGTGCCTTACCAAAGTGCAGTTGGAAGTTTGATGTATGCTATGGTCTGTAGTAGACCAAACATTGCCCAAGCAGTGGGAGTTCTTTCTAGATATATGTCTAATCCTATTAGATTTCACTGAGATGCTCAAAAGAGTTTTTAGATATTTGAAGGGTACCTTAGAGTACTCTTTGTGTTATCATGGTAATTCAGTTGGAGACGTTATTTCCCTTAACATTCATGGTTATGTGGATTCAGACTGGGTAGGTGATATTGATAGCAAAAGATCCACCAGTACTTATGTGTTTACTTTATTTGGTGGTGCAAATAGCTGGATGAGTAAACGATAAGCTGTAGTTGCTTTCTCCACTACTGAAGTAGAGTATATGGCATCTACTCATGCTTGTAAAGAAGCCATTTGGCTTAAGAGACTATGTTCAATCATTGGAATTAAACAAGGAGCCATGAAAATTTATTGTGACAGTCAGAGTGTGATGTTCTTAGCTAAGAAACCAACATTTCATGTTCGGACCAAGCACATTGATGTTCAGCATCATTTTGTCATAGATATGGTCAAAGATGGCAGGGTGAAGCTGGTTAAGGTAGAAACTTTGATGAATGTTTTAGATTCTTTAACTAAGGCTGTGAGAACATAGAAATTTAGATGGTGTTTAGAGTCTATGGTCCTTATGGATAGTTCTTCAATTGGACACACGGTTCTCAAGTTATGGCCTTTGGAAGTTTGTACTCCTAAAATAGGAAAATATAAATACATCAGATAGATGAATGAGTTGTAAAAGGGAGGGACATATGTTGATTTGTGTTTTAAACATATCATAGGGCATCTAGAAGGGAGATAAGGTCGACTACACCTTATTGGGTGGTTTTAGCCCATGGTTTTGTAATACCGTTTGATAGTTTCTTGTATTTTATCTCCTTTATATGAGGTACGTGAGATAGAGGTTGTTTGTAAGATTCTTATAGCTATTGAGTTACCTCTAAATCTTTAATTAGTGGTACTCCTATGAAGAGCTTTCTCTACAAGTATATTGTAATTTGTTTTGATTGTGGAATAATATATTGGGTGGCTTTTGGAGTGTGGGGTTTTTCTCCTGAAAGGGTTTTCCCCATGTAAATCACTATGTTATGGTTTGAATGTTATTATATCTATTTATGTTTTTTGTAACTATTGTGATGATTTGTAAAAGTTTTTTGCATTACCCTCCTCTCAAGGTTAGTGTAGGAAGTTGTTCCGCTACTTAACTTCCTTAGAATGTAGACTCCATATACATCTGTCATAGTTCGTCATCATTTGCATAATCATCTTAAAAATTCATAGCATGTGTCATTATGGGTCTACTAGGTGATGGTTTTCTCCCCTTTGAGCAACCTAATCTAGTGTCGAATGACAGTCAACAAGAAATCATTGATGGCTTAGATAACTTGGCTTGGGATTTAAAGACAAGTGTACCTTAATACATAGGAGTCGGGATTGAACTGGATTGGGAATATAAGATTGCCCTCTAATTTGATAGAGAAATTGTGGCAAAAATCCTTCAACAAGAACTTGAGAGAATTGCATTACAAACACCTCAACAAGTTCCACATCCTAATCCCCAATAGAGAGTTAGGTCTAGTTTTGCATACATCACTTTTGGTCTATATTCTTGCATTCATACACAAGGTATGTCATTATCTTCCATTATGTCTTAGTGTCCTCATATAGCAGTCTTAAATTTGTGTCACAAGGTCACAAAAGGAAAAGAGTAAAATGGATCCAAACAATGACCCATTATTTAACCCTACTTGGAACATACGTATATCAAATAGTCAAAACTATCAACAGTTAAATCCTTATGACATGCCAATAATACAAGAGTTACAACAAAACTTAACATGTGAAAAAATTGAGGCAGCTCAATAGGACCCACACATCCTTATGGTTCTAAATGCTCTTATAAATAATGCCATAGATAGGTATCTTTCTTTGTTATTAAAAAATGGTGCCAAGCTACCTCAATGTTTGATGTCACAATGATCTTACCACCGGGAATTACCTTAGGTCAAAATAGCAGTCAAGTTCTAAATGTAACACAAACACAAGCTATGACTTCAAGTTCCTCCCAAAATGTATCAACATCGTCAACCCAAGAAACTTTGGTGTCAAACATAAGTTCTCAAGCAAGTGCATCATCCTCAAATATGAATGTTAGTGCACAAACACATGCTATTGTAGCCTGTCAAACCACACCAACATTGACCAAGTCAAATACAAGCCTCACATGCTTCTTATATGACAAGTGCAACACAACCTCCAGTATCTCACTTGATAGGTTCCACATACAGTCATTAGAACATTAATCCAGGTTCCGCTAATACAATGAGTACAACCCAACCAAACATGGGTTCACAATTTGTTTATTTTACAATCACACAAAATTATAGTTATAGTATATTTCAACAAGCTCCTATTTACACTACCACAAATCCTTTTGTGGGAAACATACACGCACAGAATGAACCATGGACTCAAATGGAAATTCTAACCCAACAAGTACAAAATCTCCAACAACAAGTAACAACTATGAAAATTGGTAATGATAAAAAGAGTTAAACAATCTAGGACTTACATCCTTGTCCCTTTGATCATACAATATACATGCTTTCATTCCCTCCACACTTTGAAACACCGAAATTCAAGAGATATCAAGGGAAAGGTGATCCTAGGGATCACATCAGAGAATTTTTCACTGCATGTATAAATATTGCATATGACGACACCTATCTGATGAGATTTTTCCCTAAGAGTCTCAGAGGTCCCACTTTGGAATAGTTTTCACACCTTCCACCAAATATCGCATCATGGGGTGAACTAGTTGAACTATTCATTGCAAATTTCTCACATAACATTGATGGATCTATGTGCTACAAAATAAAAGGAAAATGAAACCTTCACATCCTTCTTACAAATTTTTGCCTTAGGAATCTTTCTCAAGCGGTTAAGCCTTAAGGGAATTAGGCTCTGATACTAATTGATAAAATTATAAGGAACTGAGAGGGGGGTTGAATTAGTGCAAACAAAAACCACAACATAAATATGATCACCACTTTAAATAACTTAAATCTTAATAAACATAAAAGAAATATCACCATATAAACTAATACCCAATATATCAAGCTCCACATAACACAAATATTTATATGTGGAAACCCAAAAGGGAAAAACCATGGTGGGAGTTAATACCCACAAGATTCACTATCTACAGAATAGAAATCTTTGACTAGTTAAGGTCATACAAATATGCTCGGTTAGGAGAAGACCCTATTAGGAGTCACCTGGTTAAGGGATTTACCATAGCCCTGTTAAAATCTTTGCCCTATTAGAAGCAACCTCACAAGAGTATTTAGACTCAAGTTAATGATCTACCCTATTAGGGGATTTACAATTTCAGGCCTATTAGGACCTACCCGGTTAAGGGATTTGACTGCTGTAACTGTTAGGGAAATAATAGTAAAGTGATTTGCATGTAGCACCTTTGTGCTTGATAAGATGTGCTTCAGTACCACTCAATACATCAACAAAACATCCATACAGAGCTTCTTAGATTACCACAAAATCAAACTCTCAATATTCGCTCATGATCTCATACCTCATCTCATAACTCATCACACTTTTTATAAGCATCAACTTAGTCGGCTAACAACCTTGGAATAATTTCCTAGGTTCAATGAATCTAGTCAATCTTACACTACATGCTTCACTTATGTCGGCCACCAACATAACAACTTAAAAATAAAACATTATGTGTACTAGTTTACTAATCTTGGTGACTTTGTTCTATCGGTTAGTTGTGTTAGGTCCTAGAGAGAACTGAGAGGGGGGGGGGGGGGTGAATCTGTTGTCCAATAAATTCAACCAAAATTAACTTAACCAAAACTTAAAGCTTAATACTGCTGAACCAAACTTTATGTCGGTAGATAGTTTTATTAGTTAATTACCGTACTGGTAAAGATTAATGCATGAAATAGAAAGACAATAACATCCACTACACATAACACAAATATTTTACGTGAAAACCCTGTAAGGGGAAAAGCCACAGTGGGATGCCTTACCCATAATCAAATGATACTACTATAGATAGTATGTGTGTACAATATGGATTCTGCACATGCAGAAATGCCAGCTGCCTAGAGCTCACTACTCGATCACAAAATGAGAGTCACACTGACTACAATTGGATGGTTAAATCCAATGATAATGTATTACATAAAATAGCATCTTCATATGCTAGATTCAGTAGTGGTTTAGTTCTGATTGCCTTCACAAAAACCTTCCTTCAACCTTCAAATGATGTCTCTGTGTATAGCTCTGCTTATTTTCACATATAGTTTATTACAATTCCTTTTTCCAATTGCATATCACTCACAAATGAGATCTTACATTTATACCATAACCTAAGACCAATTGAATAGGTCGGATCACTAAAAGATATTACAATAAAATCAATTACAAATAAATCAATATCCGATGCATGATGTCGGCTCAAATGCATTTACAATAATAATAAATCATCTCCACAATGTGTTGTGCTGATCTGGAATAGATATGTCTGCCAGTGCATATCCTGGACCTAGCAAATATGCAAACCCGAATAAACAAATAACCAAATCACCAAAACCAAGTGATCAAATAATGTCTTTGACATTGTTGCTATTTACTAAGTTGTTATTAGTTTTATGCCCAAAGTCATCCTATATACACTAGTCGATTTATACTACCAAAAAGTCTAGTCAGTAAATATCAAGGTTATTGGTGTCGGTTACAGAAGAGAGACAAGTCACCAAGATGATAAACACCAAGCTATGAACCAAGATGAATACAGTATGTCTACCGAGCAGCAAAGAAGGAATACCAAGTTAATCTGAACCGAGTCAAAACATGTTACTAGATTTAATGAACCTGGACACACATGTGAAACGTGTTACAAGATTCGAGAATATGAAACTGTTATTACATAGGAAATTGCATTTAAAGATTTTGTATGATTTTGACGAAGAATATCCAATGAAATAATTTCTATTTTTATTCATTCAATAAAACATCTTTGTATGATTGAAGCATGAATAGATCATTGTCTTAGAGATTTATATAAATAGAATGATTTGAGTATTTGAGATATGACATGACAATCAAGAGAGAAGATACGAAGTGATGATATAGTTAAGTGTGAAGAAAGAAGATTGACAAAGATATTCAAAGGTTACCGAGAAGGTTTTAGAGAACAGTTTAAGGGATAGAGTATACAAAAGTGGTTAGCCATTTTATTTATCATTACCGAGGAATGCTATGAGAAAGGTAATTTTATATTGAGCACATAGAGTCTGCTATAACATTTCAGATGTGAAGTTGCAGATATTTTGTAAAGATTTTGATTGAATTATTAAGTTGTGTTAGAAACCTTTAACAGGGTAAAAGACTCTAATAAAGTCTATAAATTGTAAAGCCTTTACCCAGGTACAACATTTTGTAGAAGTGTTTGTAAAATAATTTATCAAGGTAGATCTAAAGATCTTTATACTCCTAAATAGGGTAAGCTATCAAAAATAGCTAAACATGTAGCTCTAACCGAGCAATCTTGATTACTGCAATAGTGAAGTTGTGGGTGCCATCCCCACCACAGTTTTTCTCTCTAACCAAGAGTTTCTGCGTGACCAAAAATCTTTGTGTTATGGAGTGAAATTTTGATGGATGTTATTTCTATGATTATGTTTCAGTATTATATATTTATGAGATCAACAATACTTAGTTTGTGTTTATCATTAAAATTGTTTTTCAAGAAAAGTTTTGAAGTACTGGTTCACCCCTCCCCTCTCAGTACATTAGCTTTCCAAGTCAGACCTAACAATTGGTATCAGAGCTTAATTCATGGTAAAGGGACTAACAACCTAAAGAGAAAGATCCTACCACTGGAAGGATATAAACAATCATGTAGGATTGTGAATCTTCAAGAAGTATTAGATCATGCTAATCAAGTGATTGCAAATATGCAGAGGCAAATGTAGAGTTCACTGAAAGTCAGAAGAAGGTTGTCTAATGATTTACAGGACTCACAAGAGTTGGTGGAACAAATTGAGACATCATATGAGAACAACATATCAAAATAATATGAAGAAATGATTGCAGAATTGAAAGAAAAGAACAAAGCACTTAATGAATAGCCAAAAGCAATGAGAAGGGAACATGAGTATTTCAGCACACAGATGACTGAAAATCTTGAAGCATTGAGAATAGCTGAAGGTAATAAGAGAAATATAGAAGGAGAAAAACAACAGCTAGAAGCAATGATGTCTGCAAAAAAAGATGAAATATCAAGGATGACTAAAGTTCAACATAATCTGTTTGATCAATTGGATTATGCACACCATGAAGCTACTCTAAAGGAAAATGAGATCCAAGCATTGAAACTTGAATTATCAAGATTGACCGATGAACTAGAAACAAAAAAGAAGTCAAAAGAAACACTGAGGAAAAGCCATGAATCATCAAGAATGTTGGATGAGCAACTAAATATGAGAACACCCAACAAAACTGCAGGACTCAGTTACAAAGGAAAAAACTCTACCGAGAAAGGGATCAACACCACCAAGAAAGGAGAATCATCAAAGAAAGATGGAAACAAAGAGAACATCAATAACATGAAGGAAAAGAATCCTATTTGCAACTACTGTGGAAAATGAGGACATGGTGCCAACGTTTGTCAAAGGAGAAAAGGTAAGAAACTGAATGTTACTAGGTTTGATGGTTATTGTTACAATTGCAATAAGTGTGGTCACACATCTAAGCAATGTAGGACAAAGTCTATTAACAATTATCAGAAGGAAAAATTCAAGGGGTTTTGCAAAAATTGCAATAGATATGGACACAATACCAATAAATGTTGGTTTAAGCAGAAAAACTATATGTGGACTCCACACCGAGCAAACACTAGAAGTTACCGAACTCACACAGATCTCAATCGACAATATACTTCAGTACCATGGGATTACAATACAAGAATATGGTGTGAATGTTGTGGAAGATACGAACATATAAGTGCAAACTATATGATAAGGTTTGGAATGAACAACTAGAGATCATGGAGAAGTCCCAAAATGGCATGTTTGCATCATCACAAAGTTGGACACGTGGCTAAAGACTGCAGAGACCAACCTAAAGGAGATATTGAGGAGATAAGAAGCAAATTACAAAAATTTTGGAAAAAGAAGGAAAATGTGTCAACTAATGAAGGAAGCACCTTACTTACCGAGTTAGGTGGATATACTTTGAATTAATCAATAAAGTTATGGAGGGAGTGCATTCTCACAAGGTAAGATCCTAACAGTTCCTATATAATCATGTACATAATTCCAAAATTTGCATAGCTAAGATGCAATAGCAAGTTTGAAATTTTATCTAGTCTTTCGAATTACCAGAGAAGTCGGCAAATGTATTAAACCTGTCTAGTCGGTAAAAGCTAATAAGAGAGATAGTCGGTATAGTGGAACCGAGTGCATTTAATGCCTATTTTACCTAACCGTACGAAACCTGATAAGGTCAAAAAGGGGTACTTAAAGTATTTTGCATGGTCATTTTTCACTTACCAGTTTTAAAAGTGCAGAGCAGAGTGAATCAAAAGGTGATCAAACATTTCCAAGAGCGAATTCAAGGTATTTAGCATAATTTAAACTGCATTTTTAGCAGTTAACCGATCAAAGTCAAGTTGTGAATATTTGTGAAGTATTTACTAAGATGGAAGCATTTTTTGGTTATTTGAAATCCTAAGCTATTTCATAAGTAGAATTTCAAGTTTGAAATGGCTCCCAAGGTACAAAAACCCATTGTAGTAGAGAGCATTGAGAAGCCTACACTGAAATACACCTTACCTCCCAAAGTGGCATCCGAACCCGATGAGAAAACTACATTCTCTCTTATTCTGGATAGGGTTTTGTTGATCGAAGATGTTAGATTTTATACCAAGTGCCGAGTTGATGAGCTAGGTCATACTGAGATTAAGGATATGTATGACAAATTGTGCATCGATGGAAACCTAGATAGCAAGTTTGAGCATATCAAAGTTAAGGGATTGACCGAAGCCCTAACCTATCCTTGAGTTTTCAAACCCTAATGGGTCAAATTTGTCTTGAGCTGAGTGCATGACGATTTTATGTGGTTGGAGGATCAACCTTTCAAGATCACCAAGGAGATTATTCACATGATAACCAGATACCCTATATTTGACCATGCCCGAGCACAGAAGATGATTTCACAGAAGGAATTGGTAACATTAATAGGTGTTGAGTCTAATAGCAGAGGTCTTAAGTTGAACAATGTGACTGATGCAAAACTAAATTTTTCTATTAGAGTTATTGGTTATTGTTTCTTCCAGTCTGCAAGAGAAAATAGTGTACTGTGTGCAGCTATAGATTTGGCTTATAAAATTGTTAAAAAGGGTATGCAAATTGATTTATGTGAAGTGTTATTTGAGAATGTTTTCAAAAAACTCAATACAATAAGGAAACCGAAGAAGAATAATACTGCAAACACACTAAAGTTTGGGTCACTCTTAGTGTGTATGTTCTTCTATTTTCAGAAATTCTTTGCTTTAGTTGGTAACATTGTTTGGGAATTACACAGACCTATCACCCATCAAATAAATGATTCCATCAATCAGCTAGGTGATAATTTTAATATGATAATGGATGATTACTTCAACAGATTCCAGGAAAAGATGCATAGCAGGTAGAGGATTCCACCTCAGCTAGTGGAAAAGTACAAGGATACTATATGTTTTGAAGTGGATACTGACTATTGTTATGTCAATGTAGTAGAACCCAGGACTCAATCATTACCGCCTATGAGTTATGAGATAGATTTTGACATTGCTCAATAGCATATAGATGCCTTTTTAGCACTTCCCATGCATTCTACTAAGAACAGATATGGCACCTATGAAGAGGTGAAAGAAAAAGTAAAAATGAGCATTGTAGTACTGAAGGCTGCCAGAAAAGCCACTAGAATGATCAAGGATTTAACTGAAAAGTTTGGAGAAGGTTCTACCTCCACACCTACTAAGCCAGCAAGAAGGAAGAGTGATCAACTTTTGATCAAGGAAGAATCTAAAGCTCAAGAAGCAGCAATTACACTAAGCACTGAGTTGCCAAAGGGCAAAGTTTTGAAAAGAAAGAAAAAGGATACAACTGAGGTGTCACCGACCAAGCCAACAAAGCAATCGATCACTAGATCATCTGCTGCATCACCCAATAAGAAGCAGAAGAATGTAGAAATGCCTAAGGTTACAAAAACTTATAGAAAGAAGACCATAAGATTAATTTTGGATAAAGAGGAAAGTGACACAGAGTCAGAAGATGTAAATAAATTTCAGGTTGTAAAAAACACAAAGGAAGATGTACATAGTGTTGACAATTTTTGTGCAAAATTAAAGGAATATGGTGGATTTGGGTCATTTAGATATGTAAAATATGATACAAGAACAGATGAAGAGAAGAGGAAAATAGAAGAGACTATAATTTGTGTACTTCTCAAGTTCCGAGTAGTTCCATTGGAAGTGGCTGGTTTTCTTCCAAAAGCATTATACTCACACATTGATAATAGCTGGAAATATGCTATGGACTCGAAGAAGCAAATAAGAGAAAGAGTTTTGGTTCATCTCTTTCCAGATATGTCGATAGATGACATAAGAGATCATTTGAAAAACTACCAGACAAATTTTCAAGTAAAACAAAGGGCCTTGAAAATGATGAATGGCCTATTTCTTGAAGTTGAAAAAGAAACTGAAGAAAAATGGAAGAAAATATTTAGGATTCAGGCTGAAGAACCAAAAGGTGAAGTAGAAATAGTTGACATCACCTTGCAAGATCCTACGTCCACTATTCAGTTTGATGAGGATGTAATGGACACTGGAGCACAAGAAGGAGAAATGATAGAAGGGTGCTCCTATGCCAAACTGATATCAAGTGAATCAGTTGTGGAACAGATTAAGTCCTATCCTCTGATCACCCAACAAGTTATAGCCAAGAAACTTTAGGACACAGATCAAGGTACAAAGGATCAAAAGGTTAAACTAGATGAATCTACCTCTCAAGCCACTAGTGAGAAAACTTCGCAAGTACCATCAAGCACCGAGACAATTGCCACTGAAACTCCAAGCAAGGAAACACCGAAGGATATAACATAGGCTATAGGAACCAACAAAACTATTGCCTGTACAGAGCAACATACCAAGAAAGGACAAGCCTCAAAAGCCATTGTACCCATTCAACCAGAGAAGACATCATTATCAAAGGGGAAGAAAGAAAAAAGACATAGTTTTAAGATAGATCTGTTAAAGCCCATTGTGTTACCGAATGTTGACATTACAAAATTGAAAGGGCAAGCACTGATAGAATTCGGTGAGCTTTGTAAAGCCAAATCAGAGAAGGAAAGACAAATAGCTATTCAACAGAAGAACCGAGTACTTTAGAAGGTCAAAACATTATTGACAGACATGATACCTGAAGCTACCATCAATAAAGATGCTGCCATCCATGTGCAACTGGATGAACTACTCACTCAATTGGAGGAATCAGGAGTAGAAGCATAAAAAAACCTTAGCAAATTGAAAGATAAAGAGCTAACTGCCTAGATGATTGAAGAAGTGCAGAAAGCAATTGTTATAGGTAAAATAAAGCTTATTGAATTCATTGATGAGTTGTCCCCTCAACTCAAGTATATTATTTATTTATTCCATAAGTTATGTACATTCTCATTCTTCATCAAAGCTATCAAGAATAAGACTGAATTCATTGAAAAAGAGATTACCGATCTCTCAAATAAACTGACTACCAAGCTAGATTCTCTTCAGAATTTTTAGTCAAGGCTACAAACCCTTATGGCTCAATAGTTAGAACTTCAGAATGAAGAACATAAAATAAGGATGGATATCATGACTCTTCAAAAATTATTTATTCCCCATTTATCATCAGTTCAAAAGCAGATCAACCAAGCTACCCAATTGTCAACTCAAGTAGAGGGAAGCACTTTAGATGGTTTGATCACATTGTCCGCTGATATTACAGCTCAGAATACCATATTGGAAAGTGTCAAGGATGCACTTACCAATGCTCTTACAGAAGCTCGTACAAAGTATAAATCTATTTTTGATCAATTGCCCCCACCAAATGGTAACGAGTTTTGATGTTTGTCAAAAAGGGGGAGTGTACAGAGTATACAAAATATTTGAGTGTATAGAATTTATCTCACATATATATCGAGTGTATAGTTGAAATTGACAGGGGGAGCATGGAACATCAAAAGCATGGAATACAGAGCATGGAACATCAAGAGCATGGAATACAGACTATGGAACATCAAGATATGTACAAAATATTGATAAGTGGAGTATGTATTTGAACAATGTATATACTGACATTTCAGTTTATTTTGGAAGTATATAGATTTTGTGTTATGACTTTGAAAGGAGTTTTGTCAAACATACCAAACTAATGTCAAAAGGGGAGATTGTTTCTATTTACTAAGTTTTCATTAGTTTTATGCCCAAAGTCATCCTATATACACTAGTCGGTTTATACTACCAAAAAGTCCAGTCGGTAAATACCAAGGTTATCGGTGCCGGTTACAGAAGAGAGACAAGTCACCGAGATGATAAACACCGAGCTATGAACTGAGATGAATACAGTATGTCTATCGAGCAGCAAAGAAGGAATACCAAGTTAATCTAAACCGAGTGGAAATGTGTTACCAGATTCAATGAACCTGGACACACATGTGAAATGTGTTACAAGATTCGAGAAGATGGAACCGTTATTACATAGGAAATTGCATTTAAAGATTTTGTATGATTTTGAGGAAGAGTATCCAATGAAATAATTTCTATGTTTATTCATTCAATAAAACATGTTTGTATGATCAAAACATGAACAGATCACCATCTTAGAGATCTATATAAACATAATGATTTGAGTATTTGAGACATGACATGACAATCAAGAGAGAAGATATGAACTGATGATATAGTTAAGTGTGAAGAAAGAAGATTAACAGAGATATTCAGAGGTTAACAAGAAGGTTTCAGAGAATAGTTTAAGGGACAGAGTATACAGAAGTGGTTACCGAGTTTATTTATCATTATCGAGGAATGCTATGAGCAAGGTAATTTTATATTGAGCACATAAAGTCTACTATAACATTTTAGATGTGAAGTTGCAGATATTTTGTAAAGATTTTGGTTGAATTATTAAGTTGTGTTAGAAACCTTTAACAGGGTAAGAGACTCTAATAAATTCTATAAATTGTAAAGCCTTTAACCAGGTACAACATTTTGTAGAAGTGTTTGTAAAATCCTTTAGCAAGGTAGATCTAAAGATATTTATACTCCTAACAGGGTAAGCTATCGGAAATAGCTAAACATGTAGCTCTAACCAAGCAATCTTGATTACTATAGTAGTGAAGTTGTGGGTGCCATCCCCACCGCAATTTTTCTCTCTAACCAAGAGTTTCTGCATGAGCAAAAATCTTTGTGTTATGGAGTGAAATTTTGATGGATGTTATTTCTATGATTATGTTTCAGTATTATATATTTATGAGATCAACAATACTTAGTTTGTTTTTATCAGTAAAATTATTTTTCAAGACAAGTTTTGAAGTACTGATTCACCCCTCCCCTCTCAGTACATTAGCTTTCCAAGTCAGACCTAATAGACATAGCCAAGTAGTCTCCAAGTCATTCCATGTGCCGGTGAACAATATAATCTACCGGTGAACCAATACCAGTGACTGTGCATAAGTCTCTGACTTGTCGGTGAACATAATCAAAGATCTCCAAGTGCTGATAAGTGTTGACAAGTGATGACAGGTGTTGACATCAATGAAAAAACCATATCAACATATCCAAAATACCAACAAACTCCCCCTTTGGCATTTATGGAAACACAAGATGGAAAAACCATCAAAGTGCCGAAATAGAAATGCCAAAAACCAAAAGCTAACAATTTCCCAAAGAGATTGTTAACTGGAAATAAAAATATAGATACATAGAGTAATCTGATGAATACTAAGAGGGGGGGGTGAATTAGCATGCCAAAAATCTCTGCACTAAAACACTTACACACTCTAAAGATAAATTGGTAAAGCAGTCTAACAGTCTAACCGGTTACCACGCATGCAAACCAAAATGTGAATAAAGCATTCACCCACAAAAGCAATACAGCCATAACACAAGATATTTGATGTGGAAACCCATTTGGGAAAAACCACGGTGAGATGCAACTCACAAGTCACTATCTGCATAATAGAAACCAGACTGGTTAAGGTCAGACCAATTAAGGTCTTACAATGTTCTTCACCAGAACAGATCCTATTAGGAATCTCAATCTCTGTTAAGAGATAAGTCCGATTAAAGACTACCTTGTTAGAGGATTTTAGATTTACATGTGTGAACCAACTTGTTAGAGGATTTTACAAAGGCTTTGAGGCCTACCCAGTTAAGGGCTACAGACTTGTCAAAGATGTGAGTAATCAACAAGTGTTTGATCTATCTAATAGCACAAACTGCTTGGTTAGATCCAGTATTGCTCACAGCTAATGCATTTCAGCATTACTTCAGTCTTCTCTCTCTCTCTCTTACAGTTACAACTTGATCTTCTTAGATATGATCATTCTCAACTTCCACCTTAAACTCTAGCTCAACATTAACCCTTTCAGCAAAAGTTTAAAACCCTAGACATGATGTCCTTTTAAAGGAATCTAATTTCATGTCAGTCCAATAGGATTACATTACAATTTCCTAGGTTCAATGAATCTAGACATACTCAGTAACACAAGACAAGAAGCACCGTCAATGTGGCAGCACCGTCAAACAATCGGTGGATTGGTAACTCATCACAAAATGTTGGTTGGTAACTCATCATAGAGTGTTACCGGTTCATACAAAATACTGGTTGCCAGTTTGACAAAAATGAAGACTGGTAAGAATGTGTTGTGCCACTTTGCTCCCTCATACCACTTGTGATCTATGAACCATTTGGGGTCGACATGCCGCTTTAGACCGAGAAACACATTCTGCAAAATCACCACTAGTCTAAAGACTAGTATACAACATACCGATTGAGCACAAGCTCATACATATAAAGGGGATCTCAATACAAGTGTGTGTCCATCAATGACAATCACAACATAAACAACACAAATGCCAACAATTTCCCCCTTTGGCATTGATGGCAACACTTAGGAAAATAAAATTTTGACATCTAAGTGTTTTACAACAAAAACTTGCCACTAACAAAATTGCTCCCCCTAAGCATATACACTATCCCTTAATCAACACAGTGTATAGCAATTTTGCATATAAAGCATAATCATCAGAGCATATAGCATATATCACAACATATATCAAAATTTCAAAACAGATACTTCTCCCCCTGTGTGAGAAGATCAAAATTTTAAAATAAAAAACCAGATATACTTCTCCCCCTTTGCCAACAATGACAAGTACCGCTTGAAAAACACTGTTTCCATATATATATATAAAAGTTTATGACAATAATGAATGATACTTGTCAAAAACTGATTTATAGTCCTGAAAAAATTGTTTCATGGATAGGGACCAGGACTCAAGTAGGGAGGTTGCCACTTCCTTCTCTGTCTGCATCTGGGATACCTGTTCCTCCATGGCATCTACTGTGCTCAGTTCCTGTGTGATTGTCAAGGCATCCAGGTTCAGATAACACTTCTAAAGAATTTGGAGTTGTGGAAGTAATACCAGTTGAAGCTCCTGCAAATCCCTAGACCGTGTACTGATCTCTTGCTCCATCTTGGCTGACTGGACCTAGAACCGGTGAACGGTTTGCCCATATGCTGCAAAGGAATCATAAGGAGTCTTGAATGTGCCCAAGTAGGACTGTAAGTCCATTTGAAGCTGTTGCTTCTTGGCTAGCACATCATCACAGAACAGATGAGGTTGACAGATTTTGCTGAGTAGCAAGTTACCCTCATCCAAGGCATTCCTTATGTCCTTTTGATCTTTCAACAGTTCAGTCCTAAGCTCATTCAACTTCTTCACTAGAGCAACATTAAGAGCCTTTTGGTGCTCTTTCTTTACATTGGCCTCTACTACTTCTTCTATACTCTGCACCTGATCATCCACTACAGTACACAGAAGTTTGAGTTGTACTAGTGATGATTCAGTGTCAGGAAGATTAGTACTAAGGATTAAACTGGTAAGTGTGTCTACAGCTGCCTGTCTAATATCTTGTTCCCTTTTCCTACAAATTCCTTCAAGATGCTCTTGGGTAGCCTTGATGCTCTACATAAGCTCAGACTCACTTGCAGATTGGAGGTCAATAGGACTCAAGATAGCAGCTAGTTTGGCTTGGCTACCGATTGCCTTAGGAGTCTCCATCTGTGTGCTCTTCATCGCTTTGATTGTCTTGTCTGCTTCTTCCTTCTTTTTCCTCTCCTTCTCTTCCTTCTCTTTCTCTTCTCTCTTTTTCTTCTATTCCTCTTCCATCTTCTTCTTGTCTTCTTCTTCTTTCTACTTCTGCTCTGCTTCTACCTTCTTCTTTGCTTCTTCTTCCTTCTTCTTCTGTGCTTCCTCTTCCTTCTTCTTTTGTTCTTCCTCTTCCTTCTTCTTCTTCTCTTCCTCTTCCTTCTTCTTCTTCTCTTCCTCTTTCTTCTTTTTCTTCTCTTCCTCTTCCTTCTTTTTCTTCTCCTCTTCTTCCTTCTTTCTCTTTTCTTCCTTATCCTCTTCTTCTTTCTTTTTCCTATCATCTTCTTGCTTCTTCTTTTCTTCATCTTTTCATTTCTCCTCTTCCTCTTTTCTCTTCTCTTCCTCTTTCTTTTGTTTCTCATCTTCATCCATCTTCTTTTTCTCTTCCTGTTCCTTTGCCGCTTGTTGTGTGTCCTCAGCTTGTTCACCACTCTAATCGGCTTGTTGCCTCTGTCCAGTTTCCTCAGAAGGTATGTCCTGAGTGACATCTTCTACATCCAGGGCATCAACATCGATGGTGTCAATTGGTTCTTCCACCAGGTTTCCTTCCTCATCAAAGACCTCATCCGGTTTGGAAATAACTAGTTCCTTTTCCGCTTGGAGGTTGGCCATTCATGCTTTGTGAGAGCTAATAGCATAAGCCATATGCTGATGTGTATCTTTTTCAACATCATCAACTCTCCCCTCCAACAACCAGAGTCTTCTTCTCCTTGTGAAGAAGAGACCTTTATTTTGATCCAGAGCATCAAATAATTCTAAATTTGAGAGTTCAGGGAAGTACTGTGCAAAGACTTTCTCCCTAATCTCCTATTCCTTTTCAATGGCAATGCACCATTTATTATCTAATGCTTTAAATAATGAATCCGATGTCTGAGATTTAATCTCTGATGGTGACTGGTCATTTTTACATAAATAAAGAATGATTTCCTGTAGTACTTCATCTTTTTCCTCACTATTAAATTCATCATAATAATCTATTAAATCATGAAGTAACTTTCTCCAAATATTTTTTACTATTCTTTGACAATGTGTCAAAGGTTTGTATGAGGAGATGTCTATATTTATTGGTGTAGATACTGTCAGTTCATTCTTCTTCATCTTCTTTGTCTTTCTTGCCTTCTTTGGCTATTCATCGGACTCGATTTCTTCAGAGTCCGGTTCATTTGCCTTAGTCTTCCTCTTTCTTTCGAAGACTTTTGCCGGTGTTACCTCCGGTTTCTTCTTTGCCGGTGACCACTTGGTCACTCTTGGAGTTGTAGTGGTAGCTGGTGCCGATGCTGCAGGCACTACCTTAGCTTTCTTAGCTGCTGGTTCTTTTCCCTTCTTCACCAATGGTTCTTCGACCGGTGAAATCCTCTCCAAGTAGGTTCCAGTCCTCTTAGCCTTTGGATCAAGAGACAAGGCAATAAGGGTTGAGGCATACCCTTCTAGCATGTCAAACATAACTTCATAGCCCATAGGCTCCACTTCCTCAATTTTAGGCTCAACAACCTCCATTAAACATTTGTCCACCTGAATAGTGAAACATATGTCATCTTCATATTTCTTCACTATGTAACCTGAGATTCTTACCCTCTGACTCATCTTTCTTCTGAACTCATCAAAATATTTGTTTAGTACCTCAGGGTAGCTGGTTTCAATGGCTTGTACACTTTCCTTTATTTGCTTGGTTACTGGTTGGTCAGGAGACCATTGGACATCTCCTACACCCGGAAAGTATCCTTGAAAATAAAAGAACAACCCTACTAGTAGTTGTCCAAACTTAAACCTCAGTGAGTTGTCTTGTTTGATTGCCTTAAGATTTAACAGGAGTTGACTCTGCATACCAGTGCATAAGTCAAAAGATGTATCCTCTTTTATCATTCGATAAGTGGCATTTACCACTACAGCAGATACAGAATTAATCCTGCTAGCTGAAAATGTTTTGTATCCTATCACCATGCAGGCATATTTCACCAGATCATCCTTGATAGGATTGACTGTCATACCCCATGAATCACTTGTTGAACCAATGAGCTTGGTCATTTCCATTTTGCTCACTTTTCTCAGGGCTAGCACTTCCCTTGTGTTGCAAAAACCGGTGACTACATGAATTGCCTGAGGCATGATATCATGCATCCTCTCCAGGTACATCTTGTCACCATGGACTCTGCTAAAAATAATTCTGATATGATCCTTCATGAAATCTTCCAAAAAATATACTGCATTGTGGAATTTCTTCTTCTCTATGACACTAAATTCCAGTTTGATCTTTTTGTCCTTACCGCAAAATAGACCTATTTGTGTGTGAATGTCTAAAGACCCTAGGTCTTCTATTTTGCAATCAATATAATCAAAAATTCCTTCTTCGACTATAACTCCAGCCGGAACTTGTGACAAAGCATTATATTTAGACTTCCTCTAAATAAAATTTTCTGACTCAATTGATGTACTCAAACTGGTATGTGATGCAGAAGCCATTGAAGAGTATTTCAAGAAAATGAAAAATACCTTTCAGATGCAAATTTAGGGCTTCCTGATTCTGCTTCACTTCACTCTTCATCGGATGCCAAATCATCACTTTGTGTTCTCCACTACCACTTGCAAACTGGATTTGAATCTCTTTCAAGGTTATTCAATTTCTTGAAATCTAAGCTCAAATCACCTTTTCTTCGCTTTGCACTTAAAAACTTTTCTTCACTCGAAAATAGATAGTGAGAAATGATTTGAAAAATGCATTTATACATGTCTCTCACCTACCATCATTAATGCTCCTTTACTAGGGCGTAAACCCTAATTTGCCTTTTTACCATTTATGGTCTTCTGCCAAGTGACAAGTATCGCATACTAGTTAAGGTCTTTTACCAGTGTCAACTAGGGGTTCAAAATCATTTCGCCATTTTCTCCCCCTAAGCCTTTAAGGCTTAGTTTGAAGTTTTGATATTTCCACACTAAGTGCAGAAATCGGTTCCTCTTCCAACATTATTGGTTTCTTCTTCCATGTTTTCTTCATGTCTCCTTGAAATTTTTCAACATCTATTTCTCCTTCCTGAGTAACTGGTATATCATCAGATATACTTTTTCTTCTTTTACAGAATCTTGCAATGTGACCCGGTTTGTTGCAGTGATAGCAAACAAGTCTAGGTGCTCTCCAAGGTCCATTGTACATATTTCCATTCTTCCTTCTGCATGTTGCAGTAGTGTGACCATGACCATGATAGATCATACAAATTTCTCTCCATCTAGTTGTCGCTTGATGACCACTGCTTCATGATTGATGATTGAAGACATTAAACCGGTTGTGGTTCCGATTCATAAAAGGTTTAGGACCAGTTCCTTGGGTGCTCTGAGGATATCTTCCAGTGTTATCCATTACAGACCTGCATTCAAATGCTCTATGCCCAAACTTGTTGCATGCATAACAATGACCATTGAACTTATTTGATCTAGGTACATTGTTGATAAAGTAAGGAAAATTATTGTAGGTTTTTCTCCTACATACATTGGCAGTGTATACTTCTTTAAGACAGTTAAAAAAAACAGGTTTGAATTTTTGTTTACCTTTTCCTTTGAGTGTCGGTTGCTTCTTTGATTCTTCAGCATTTGTTCCTGAGGATTCTCCTTCCTCATGTCCAGAAAAACCAAGACCATTGGTATTCTTTGTCGGTCTAGATGACTCAAGCTTTTGCTCTAGCTTGACAGTACTTTTGCCAAACTTAGCAAGTATTTCCTTTGACTCAAAGAGTTCTTTGAAAATAGTAGTGTTTGTCTCCATTAGACTTGCATTTTCTGAGATGGCTATGTTCAGTTCTCCTTGCATGTCTTCTTTTTCCATTCTGCTCTCATGAAGGTGAGCAGTCAGTGCACTAATCTCTTGTTTCAACTTAGAGATCTCATGATCTCTATCCTTTATCCAATCTTCAGCTTTTCTTTAGTTCTCAAGCTCTTGACTAAACCTAATAGTCAGTCCTTCCAACTCCTTTCTAAGATTGGAGTTTGAATCATTCGGCTTATTTACTTCAGCAATCATGGCTTCCATGTTAGCTTCATCTTCAGAACTACTTTCAGATAGTTTCATCAGCTTTTCTGCATGTTCTCTCCTTTTTTCTTGAGATGCCTTGTATTTGACCATAAGATCATCATAGGCTTGCTTAGACTTAGTGAGCCATTGAGTAAGTTCCCTCATGGTGTATTCCCCCATATCTTTTTCCAAGTGGTTAAACTTATAGAAAGGTAGGCTCTGATACCAATTGATGAATACTAAGAGGGGGGGGTGAATTAGTATGCCAAAAATCTCTGCACTAAAACACTTACACAGTCTAAAGATAAACCGGTAAAGCAATCTAACAGTCAAACCAGTTACCACACATGCAAACCAAAATGCAAATAAAGAATTCATCCACAAAAGAAATACAACCATAACACAAGATATTTGATGTGGAAACCCAACTGGGAAAAACCATGGTGAGATGGAACTCACAAGTCACTATCTACAGAATAGAAACCAGACCAGTTAAGGTCAAACCGGTTAAGGTCTTACAATGTTCTTCACCAGAACAGATCCTGTTAGGAATCTCAATCTCTGTTTGGAGATAAGTCTGATTAAAGACTACCTTGTTAGAGGATTTTAGATTCACATGTGTGAACCACCTTGTTAGAGGATTTTGCAAAGGCTTTGAGGCCTACCCGGTTAAGGGCTATAGACTTGTTAAAGATGTGAGTAATCAACAAGTGTTTGATCTATCTAATAGCACAAACTGCTTGGTTAGATCGAGTATTGCTCACAACTAATGCATTCTAGCATTACTTCATTCTTCTCTCTCTCTCTTATAGTTACAACTTGATCTTCTCAGATAAGATCATTCTCAACTTCCACCTTAAACCCTAGCTCAACATTAACCCTTTCAACAACACTTTAAAACCCTAGACATGATGTCCTTTTAAAGGAATCTAATTTCATGTCGGTCCAATAGGATTACATTACAATTTCCTAGGTTCAATGAATCTAGACATACTCAGTAACATGACACAAGAAGCACCGTCAAACAATCGGTGGATTGGTAACTCATCACAGAGTGTTACCGGTTCATACAAAATACCAGTTGCCGGTTTGACAAAAATGAAGACTGGTAAGAATGTGTTGTGCCGCTTTGCTCCCTCGTACTGCTTGTGATCTATGAACCACTTGGGGTCGACATGCCACTTCAGATTGGGAAACACATTCTGCAAAATCACCACTAGTCTAAAGACTAGTATGCAACATACTGGTTGGAACAAATACTGGTTGAGCACAAGCTCATTCATATAAAGGAGATCTCAATACAAGTGTGTGTCCATCAATGACAATCACAACATAAACAACAAAAATGCCAACATAATCAATCTCTCCCCAAAGTAACAATCTCTTCCCAAGGGATAATGTGTTTTTTCATATCAATCTCTCCCTCTTTGACATAAAATGCCAAAGCATTACAAAACCCGGTTTCATATACAAAATACCAACTTATTACACCAACTACTCCCCTTGAGAAGTAGCTCTCCTCATCAAAGCCAAAATAAAAGATTTCTCTATTAATTATGTCGGTTGATGACAAACATCAACTGTCTAAGTTTCTACCGGTGGGGTTAGGACCTCAAGTTGCTCTCTGAGATATTCAAAAGTTTCCTTAGGAAAAGGCTTTATAAAAATATCTGCACTCTGCTCGTTAGTATTCACATAAACCAATTTCACTTCTTTTGCTTCAACATTCTCTTTTAGAAAATTGAATTTGATAGAAACATGTTTAGTCTTAGAGTGAAATACTGGGTTCTTTGATATATCAATTGCTGTCATATTATCACAATAAATAGCTATAGGTTCCTTGCATTTTACCTTTATGTCTTTCAACATTTGTTTGATCCATAATACCTGTGTACAGTTAGTTGATGCTGCAACATATTCTGATTATGTTGTTGATAGACTTGTACAACTCTGTTTCTTGCTCAACCATGAAATTAGTCTGCTACCAAGGAAAAATGCTCTGCCGGTGGTGCCTTTTTTGTCATCTACCTCTCCTCCCCAATTAGCATTTGTGTATGCACATAATTCAAAATTTTCATCTCTAGGATACCATAAACCAAGATTTGTAGTGCCTTGTAGGTACCAGAAAATTATTTTCACTGTTGATTCATGATTTTCTTTAGGATTACTCTGAAATCATGAAACAATACATACTGCATTCATAATATCAAGTCTTGTTTGTGTCAAATACATTAAACCTCCTATCATATGCTTGTATCTAGTCAGATTAAGAGGTGTTGATTCATCCTTCAAAGATAATTTGTCAGTTGTAGTCATAGGTGTGCTTACCGGTTTACACTTTTCCATGCCAAATTTTTTTAGTAATTCCTTCAATTACTTAGATTGACATAGGAATATAGCTTTATCAGTTTGTAAAATGTGCAATCCTAAAAAGAATTTTATTTCTCCAATCATAGACATTTCAAATTCTTGTTGTATTTTGTCAGAAAAGTTTTTACACAATCCATCTTCTCCTCCAAAGATTATATCATCAACAAAAACATCAATAACAAAGATGTCATCATTAGTCACTTTGTAGTATAGATTGTTGTCAGCATTACCTTTAGTGTATCCAAGATTCAAAAGATATTTGTCCAATCTAGCATATTAAGCTCTAGGAGCTTATTTCAATCCACATAAAGCTTTCCTTAACCCGCAAACCATTTCTTTGTTATCTATCAAAGAAAATCCATCAGGGTGTTAAATATAAACTTCTTCTTCAATATCACCATTTAGAAATGCACATTTAACATCCATTTGATATACTTTGTAGTTCTTGTGTGCTGCAAAAGCCAATAAAAGTCTGACTGCCTCAATTCTAGCTACCAGTGCAAAGGTTTCATTGTAATCAATTCCTTCTTTCTTTGAATATCCCTTACACACTAATCTTGCTTTGTTTCTAATTACCTTACCATCTTCATTAAGTTTATTTCTGAAAACCCATTTTGTTCCAATTACATTTTTGTCTTTAGGCAGGGGAACTAATGACCAGGTGTTATTCCTTTCAATTTGTTCCAATTCATCTTCTATAGCTTTAATCTAATATTTATCTTCACATGCCTCATTAATTGATGTAGGTTTAATATGAGAAATAACACATACCTCTTCATTTTCCAATCTTCCTCTAGTCATAACTCCTTGAAATTTGTTTCCAATTATCTGATCTTCAGAATGATTCAGTCTTACATACCGGGGTGTTTTTACTTGTTGTTCTTCAGTGACTGTTGAATCTTTAGATGATGCTGGTGTAAATGGATCACCATTTTATACCGAGGTATTCACAGTAGTTTCATTTGTGATTATATCTATTGCCCGTTCAGAGTTTGTGTACCTTGAATTTCCTCTAAACTGTTCATCAATCTTCACATTTGCACTTTCAACAATTTTCTGCAATCTCTTGTTAAAACATCTATATGCCTTTCTCTTAGATGAATAACAAAGAAATATTCCTTCATCACTTCTAGGATCAAATTTTCCAATATACTCATCTCTTATAATATAGAATTTACTTTCAAATATTCTAAAATATTTAAGAGTAGGAGTTTTACCAAACCATAGTTCATGTGGGGTCTTACTAGTTTCACCTCTAATGTGAACTCTATTGAATGTATAAACTTCTGTATTGACCGCTTCTCTCCAGTATATATGAGGTATATTTGCTTTTGATATCATACTTTTGGTTGCATTCAAGATAGTTCAATTTTTCCTTTCCACAACTCCATTAACTATCTTCTCATCCTATTGACTTCGTAGAATGTATTAAATTCCTTAGATGTGAATTCACCTCCTTGATCTAATTTCAAACATTTGATTTTCTTGCCGGTTTCATTTTCTACCCTCACCTTGAATAGTTTGAATTTCCCAAATGCTTCAGATTTTTCTGTAACAAAAGTAACCCAACACATTCTAGAATAGTCATCAATGATTAGCATAAAATACCTATCTCCTTGTATACGTCTAGTTCTTGTTGGACCACATAAATCAGTATGAATTAAATCAAGAACATTGTTAGATTTTTCTAGAATACTCTTGAAAGTTTCTCTAACTTGCTTTCCAAATTGACATTCCTTACACACCAGATTGTGAGGTTTAACAATCTTAGGTAAATCTATTACCACCTTAGTTGTACTGATTTTCACAATGCAATCAAAATTTATATGACAAAGTCTCTTATACCATAACCAACTTTCATCAATATGTGCAATCAAACATGCTTTCTCATTATTGTTCAAATGAAAGATATTACTTCTAGTCTGATTACCAGTTGTAATTTCCAAACTAGTTTTGTTTAAGATTTTGCATTTACCATTCTTGAAATGTAACTGAAATCCTTTCTCAACTAATTGACCAACACTCAAAAGATTATGCTTCAAACCTTCAACATAGTAAACATTATCAGTATTGTGCTTACCATGAAAAGATATAGTGCCTTTTCCTTTGATTAAACAAGATTTATCATCTCAAAATCTTACTAGACCTCCATTGTATTCCTAAAAGGTTAAGAATTTTCTCTTATCACTAGTCATGTGATGTGAACATCCTGAATCAATAATTCATTCATCCTTATCTTCAACTTTAGTTGCCAGGGCCTACGCTACCAATTGAACAGTAGGTGCTGGTTGATCTTCTATTATAGCAACAAAAGCCCATCCATTGTCCATCGGATCCTCATCAAAATCATCAATAACTCCTTCATCAGCATAATAACAAGATTTGTCTCTATTCTTCTTAAACTTGTATTTTTGATAATCAGGGTTAGGCTTATATGTTCTCTTAGCTTCTTCTCTTAATCTTGCATGTCTATTAGGACATCTAGAAGCCATATGACCAATCTTATTACAGTTAAAACATTTAAAGGGTTCTTTACCTTCATACTTACTTCCAATTAGACCTTTAGGCATTTTCCTTGCAAATAGTGCTTCAAGTTCTTCAAGTTCTTCATTTTCTCTCCTGCTTTCTTCAAGTTCTCTTGCATAAAAGGCTTTCCAATCAGATTTATCAGATGATGATGATGATGATGCTATAGTTGATGATGATGCCTTGAATGAAAGCTAGATCTGTCTTAATAGTAGTAACAGGACCAAATTCTTCAAGCTCAAAAGCTGAAAGTTTTCCAACCAAGGTGTCTCTAGATACTGATGCTTTAGGCATTGATCTTAGTTGATTTATAGCAGTAACTTTCATTTTATATGCTGGTGGCAAAGCTCTTAAAACTTTAGAAATGATCTCCTCCTTACTTAAGGTTCCTCCACAACATTATATACCTAAAACAATTTCATTTACTCTTTCCATAAAAGCAGAAATTCTTTCTTCTTCTTCCATTTTCAAACTTTCATACCTGACCCGGAAGCATTCGAGTTTTGCAATTTTGACTATGGAATCTCCTTCATTCAATGTTTCTAGTTTGTCCCAAATAGCTTTAGCAATAGATCTTTTTGACAATCCCATGACTTGCTGATCTGATAATGTGCTCAAAAGTGCTTCTCTTGCTTTGCAACCATTTTCCACATATTTAGCCAAGTTAGGTGGATTAGGTTGACCTTGAGCAGGAGTAGTATAGGAATTATTTGTAACATCCCATATGTCCTTTCCAATGCAATTCAAATGTGTCTCCATCATGATCTTCCATATGTCATAGTTAGCTCCATCAAGTTTCGGTCTGTCCTTCCTGAAATAGTTATAAGACATTAGATCTCCTCAAGCTGTTAAACTTCTGCAAAGAGAGGACTATGCTCTGATACCAATTGCTAGGTCCCAAAGACAACTAAGATGGGGGCGGTGTGAATCAGTTGTCCAATAAATTCAACCAAAATTAACTTAACCAAAACTTAATGCTTAATACTGATGAACCAAACTTTATGTCGGTAGACAGTTTTATCAGTTAATTGCAGTACTAGTAAAGATTAATGCATGAAACAAAAAGACAATAACATCCACTACACATAACACAAATATTTGTATGTGGAAACCCTGTAAGGGGAAAAACCATTATGGGAAGCCTTACCCACAATCAAATGATACTACTGCAGATAGTATGTGTGTACAATATGGATTCTGCACATGCAGAAAAGGCTAGCTATCTAGAGCTCACTGCTCAATCACAAAATGCGAGTCACACTAACTACAATTGGATGGTTAAATCTAATGATAATGTACTGCATAAAATAGTATCTTCATATGCTGTATTTAGTACCGCTTTAGTTCTGATTGCCTTCACAAAAACCTTCCTTCAACCTTCAAATGATGTCTGCGTATATAGATCTGCTTATTATCGCATATACCTTATTACAATTCCTTTTTCCAATCGCATATCAATCTCACAAATGAGATCTTACATTTATACCATAACCTAAGACCAATTGAATAGGTCAGCTCACTAAAAGATATTACAATAAAATCAATTACAAATAAATCAATATTCGATGCATGATATCAGCTCAAATGCATTTACAATAATAATAAATCATCTCCATAATGTGTCATGCTAATCTAGAATAGATATGCCTATCAGTGCATATCCTGGACCTATTTTCCTATAACAACAAATATGCAAACCCGAATAAAAAATAACCAAATCACCAAAACCAAGTGATTAAATAATTTATTTGACATAACCAAGTAGTCTCCAAGTCATTTCAAGTGCTGGTGAACAATATAATCTGTCAATGAACCAAATACCGGTGACTGTGCATAAGTCTCTGACTTGCCGGTGAATATAATCAAAGATCTCCAAGTGCTGATAAGTGTTGACAAGTGATGACAGGTGGTAACATCAATGACAAAACCATATCAACATATCCAAAATACCAACAAGTTGTTCTTCATGATTGATTTATATGTACATCATAACTCACTCATCCTCTTGAACCTGTCACTACGGTGTGAAACATAGCTACCTGATATAATCTCCAACAATCATGTAAAACCACATCACTTAACTCTTCATTGATCACTCAGACTAGCTACTTGAATACAACTTTGTTCCTATTTACTAGTTGAAGTCCTATTGTTAGTTCACTAGTAAACTGTCTCCTCTACTGATTATGCTTTACTGGTTGGCCTAACAGACTTAGATGACTATCAAAACATAGTTGCCACCAATGACAATATAAAACAAGTCATCAATAAACCTAATACATAAAAACATCATCATCAAGCCAATAGTGTTTACTTGTTCTACTAGGGCTTTTTCTCCTTCATCTTCACTTACATCTTCAATGTGTTGACCTCTTCTTTGGGCTGTCTCCATAGCTTCGAACCAGGCTGCTATTTCTTGCAACATTTCCATCATAGCATGGTTTGCATTCCCACATGCTATACCATTCTGATTTCCTCTTCATGCCTTCTTTATGCTAGTCGTCTATAGCTGCAGGTCGGATCCATAGTCTGCCACCCTACAACAACACAAATCTCTAACAACGCAATCTATAGAATGAAAACTCACTCTGATACCACTTGAAGCAGTCACCAATTAGGAGGGACCTCAAAGAGATCAGTCCAGACTGGTCAGCAAGAGTAAACACAATGGAAACACAAAGACATGATGGAGGCAATGCATAATAGATTGAATTATAACATGAAAACTAATTACAACAAACCGATAACAACCAGGTTACAAAAACTAGCTCACAGGCCTACTAAAACATGCTCAAAGGTACATAATAGGTCACAAACAAGACCTCAAATCTTAAGATCTATCTTTTATGTTCAGTCTCACTTCTTGTTTTTATTCTAATTCTCTATTACAATGATTTATATGATCCAAGGGGATCCGGTTGGCCCAAAAAAAAGATCAAAACCCGAAGGATAAGACCTAACATGTAAAACCAACAAGGTCACCTCCGTCAAGAGATTCCTCTGGAAAATCCAAAGGATGAAGAGTAGATCATGGGAAAAGGTCAACCACATGCCAAGTAACATCAGAATCAACACTTAGGGTTCCACAATCTACAGAAGGGATCTAGTAGATCACAAATGCAAATAGATCCATGCAATCGGTAATAGGAAACTGTCACGGAAACCGGTAGCGATAACTTGCAAGAAAACAATCCAAATGATCCACAGTTTGGCAATAAGGAAGATGATCAGGTCTTCAAGCTGAAATCCAACTTCACAAGATCTGGTCAGAGAAAACTAGGACACACAAAAAGAAATGCTGAAACTATAAACAAAAAGAAAAACAGAAAGGAAATATTTTTGCTTGATGCAAGATTGCTATGAACCGGGGATGCACCTGCATCACAAAAGGTTGCACCCTTGTTGAACACCAATGCTCAACAACTTTGTGAAACATTGATACAAGAGCATCGCTGGTTCTTGGAAATATTGCATCACCCAAAAACATTTATGTTCCAGTTTGTTTTTCTATTTTGTTTTCTCTTTAGTTTGGCTTGCAATTTCAACATTTCATTCTGTGTTTTGTTGTATTTGTTCATCAGATCTTGTGGAGCTGGATTTTGTTGGAGGACATGTTCATCTACCTTATCCTATGTCCATGGGACTTTTGGATATTTTTTCCAACAAGTTATCGCTTCCAGAATATGATATAGTTTTCTAGCTCAGAGCACTGAAACCGCTTGGACCTATCTGCTAATGGGGACTCTTGTGGATCATTTTTGTAGCTTCCGGAGATTCATTTCATTACATCCAGTATTCTATGGCTTGTGGAAGACCTTCCTTTAGGTCCACACCTCATTCTATGTATTTTATAGAGGTATTCCTTTGGTGGAGGAAAACCTTGTTGTTTTACACATTACATCTTCTTCATTGGCAATTATTTTCATCTTGGACCGATGTGAATCATCCTTGAGCTATGAATATCATATAAATGTTGGTATTATGAATGACTTCATCATGTGTTGCTTTGGTTTTTACATTGATGTAAACAATTGTCTTTCTGGAGCTCTACATTGTTGTTTTGGCACTCTAGTTATATTGGTTTACTGTTGAATTGGCACATTGTGGTCCCGACATGGATATTGGCTTATGCACAATCACCAATATATGCTTCACCGACATGTTATATGGTTCACCGATGGTGATGATGACTTGTTATCATCTAGAGATCATTTGGTTATGTTGAAGACATGGATTGGATGTTTAGAATTGGTTTTTTGCTTATTGGACTAATTGGGTTCACATATTTGCCTTTACCGACATATAGGTCTAGATTATGGAGCGGTATATGATATCATATTCCAGATCAACATGACACATTTTGGAAATGGTTTATTGATTGGATAATGTGTAAATTTATTGAGTCGACATGTTGTATCATATCAAAACTTATTTTGTAATTAATTTAAATATAATATCTTTAGTGAGCCAACCTTATCATTAGGTCTTAGGTTTTGTATAAATAATTGTTAGATCTTATTGAAGATCATATTATGAGTGTGTGCGAATATTGAAGATTATTAAAGAGAGAAATAATAAAATCCTTCTGTGAATCATGCAGATATTATCTAAAGGTTGAAGAAAAGATTATGAAGGTGTTTGGCACTCATAGTCAGAGCTTAAACCAGTACTGAATCCAACATTGCAGATGCTACATTGAAGCAATAGATTGTTATTGGATTAAACCATCCAATTGTAGTCAGTGTGACTCCTATTTGTTGGCCTTTTGGCATGTACAAACACCATTATTGTATTCACTTACTATCTGCAGTATTATCATTTGATTGTGGGTAAGGTTTCCTACCGTGGTTTTTCCCCTTACAGGGTTTCCACGTCAAAATCTCTATGTCATGTGTTGTGGATGTTGTTTCTCTTTCTGTTTCATGCATTAAGTTATAATGGTATTGCTATAACTGTTAATCTATTTTACCAGCATTAAGTTTATTTTATCGACACTAAGTTTTAAGTTGAATTAATTGGTATCAGAGCCTAGTCCTCTTTTTGTAGAAAACCTAACAACTTGAGGAGATCCTATGGCAACAAATATCTTCAGGAAAGACAGTCCTAAACTTGATGGAACTAACTATGGTATATGAAAGATCAAAATGGAAACACATCTAAACTGCATTGGAAGATATATATGGGATGTTAAAAAGAATGGCTATGTTGGTCCTACTCTGAATCACCCTCATCCACCAACATTGGCTAAAGACTTTGAGAATGATTGCAAAGAAAGAGAAGCACTTCCGAGCGCATTATCAGATCAGCAAATCATGGGATTATCAGATAGATCTATTGCACAAGCTATTCGGGATAAATTGGAAACATTGAATGAAGGAGATACCACTGTCAAGATTGCAAAATTGGAATGTTACCAGGTCAGGTATGAAAATTTAAAAATGGAAGAAGATGAAAGAATTTTTGCATTCATGGAAAGAGTTAATGAAATTGTTTTAGGAATAGAATATTGTGGAGGATCTTTAAGTGAACATGAAATTATGTGAGGTCCTACCCTGACCCATCCTAGCTTTTCAGTGATTTTCATGTTGGAACTATTATGGATGCTTTATTTTTATGCACTATGGATATAGAACTTTATATGATCCCACGAATTTGATAACATTGATATATTGATGCTTCATTTCTATGCTTTGTGGATATAGAATTTTATATGATCCCACGAATTTGATAACATTGATATATTGATGCTTCATTTCTATGCTTTGTGGATATAGAATTTTATATGATCCCACGAATTTGATAACATTGATATATTGATGCTTCATTTCTATGCTTTGTGGATATAGAATTTTTTGTGATCCTATAATAGGGTAACATTGAGACAATGTATGTCATTATTTGATTTGTAGGACTTTATTATGATGCTAGAAATATGTTTGCATATCTTATAAATGGATTAAAATATGAGGATTATGATGAATTGCTTATGTGAATTGCTTTGATAAGTGGCAAATTGTATTGTATAATGTCAATTCTATGTAGAATGAATGAATTGTATTCTTAATTGTCTATTTTATATTATATGAGGCTATTGGAAGATACTAATGTTTAAATTGAGATGTGCAGGAAATTAACCATGTGACCATGAAAATATTATGGAGAATCAAGCCTAGGCCTATGTACATTTGGAGAGACAACACCCTGTATGTATCGTATTTTATTTGTAAATGTAATTGTTTGCATGTGTGTAAATTGTATGCATTTAATTTGTTTAAATCATTCAAGGGACAATTGCCATGTGTGTATTTGTGATGTGGAATTATTTGGTAGTGTCACTTGACACATATGTTGTATGTTGTGTTGGCAATTGTCATGTCACTTTTTGGAGAGTTTTATTTTTGTTTCATTTCTTATATCACCTTATTATCCTTGAAGGTACCAAGAAATCTAGGTTAGTGAGCCACAAGGAGGGTCAACTCAGAGTTGACCCGTAGGTTAACTTTAGGTGGACTTTCTAAGGGTTAAATAAACTCCTAGAGTCAATTTTAGAGCATTTTTATTAGGCCTCATGGGGTACTTATGGGTGAAGCCCAAATTTGGCCATGTGTCTTTCCCCTAGGGCTTGTTTAACCACCCAAAAAAGTCATTTTCCCAAGATGGACGAATTCCATCTATAGGAGTGCCATCCTTGGTTAGATAACCTTCTTTATAGGTGTAATTCCTTTTCCCCATTTCATTCCTCTTCTTGAGGTGCCTTGGTTAGGGAGTGTGTAAGACCTAGGGAAGACCAACCAATGGGAGTCTGTCACTCTATCCAAGAGGTTGGAAGGAGTGAGAGAAGCCTTCTTAGGCTAGAGATTGAAGCTTAGTGAGATAATCACCCACTCTCCATCTTTGGAGATTTTGGACATTTTTTGGGAGGAAAACCAGTTGTAGAATAGGAAAATTCGGCTAAGTGTTGCAAAAAACTCTTGTGGATTGGGCTACTCTTCTCCAAGCTTTCCCTAGAATACCCTTGGTAGATTCAAGGTAGGTGCATTATCTTGCTCATATGTTAAAATCTATCTGTAGCATGCTTGAATGAAAGTATTGTAGTTGTTTCCTTGCATTGTATTTGTGAAGGCTTTATGTGATTCTTTTTCTATTTTTGTTTATACATTTTGTTGTGTTTGGGAGTATCCAAGACTATCTTACCCTTGGGAGGGTAAAATGGTCTTGCAGGTGGAAGGAGTTTGATAGCCTTAGAGTGAGAGGCTCTCATCATGAGAGTGTTCTCAAGGGTTTGTCCATGTGACCCTTGGTGCATAGTTCTGTTTATGCATTTGGGGGTCATAAGGGGAGCAAATATGGCATATTTACCTTTTGGGGGTCATAAGGATATGTGGGTTAAGATGAGTTTTGTTGTGTTTTCTTGGATGCCATGAATTGGTTGTGAGTTACTATCTAGCAGATCTCCTCTAGGGTACTTTGTCCACTTCCACCCTAGTAAAACATCACACCATATGATGAAGTTTCAGTTTGGGAAGGGATTGTGTTTGTTGTGCTATGTTTTCCCCTTTGCTTGTTAGTGTTTGCTTGAGTGTAACCCGTCTAGGACATGGTTCTCCAAGCTCGGGGGTGGCTTCTAGTAAGCCTAGGCTAGGAAGTGAGCACCCCATGGTCACAGCCTTATGATTGTATGCAGGTTGCTTGGAAAGAGGAAAGAAAGCTAGGAGTTGGAGAAAAAAGAAAAGGAAATGTAATATTATGCTTTAGTTGGAGAAATGTAAATGAGGAGCTTTAAGTTGTTTCTATTTTTGTATAAAGAAATGTATTATTGTATTTAAGTCCTCATTATTAGGAATGAGAGACCAGTTGGGTTATTTCACCCATTGTAAAAGTTGACTATTGTATTTAAAATATTCTATGAGAAAAGTGTTTTTGAATGAAAGGTTGTAATGTTTGTTTCTTTTATCTGAAACCTATCCATTATAAGAAAATTGCATTTTATTTAAGTTATGTAATCTATAAGGCTACTGTTAATTTTATTTAATTCTGTCTTAAAATGAAATCTGTTATTTTGTATCCCTGCATATTTATTGAAGAAATGAAAGATGTAGAAAAGAAATGCAATGTGTATTTAAGTATTTCCTGCAATATTTACACGTTGCTTTGCCTACTGTCATTTTATTTTACTTAGCAAAAAAATAAATAAAAAGAAAACAGAATGCTTTTGGAACTATGTAAATCTACTTTTCCTATAAGATATCTAACTGAAGCTAAAAAAATGCTCTTACAGTCCTATTGTATTTCTGTCATTTTTATTTCTGATATATATAGCAGAAAATTAGCCTTTAAGCAGAAGAAATGAAAATAAAATCTATTTTAGTCTTTAGCTTGCTGTTAGTATAACTGACAAAAGGAATATATTGCTGTAAAAAAAAGAAAAAGAAAAAGAACTGCATGTTAAAGTATAAATTTACTCAAAAAAATAGAGATTCCTAACCCTAATAACTTGATATGCAATTGTAGCTTATATATATATATATATATATTGTAAAGCAGAAAAATCGAACCCTAGTCGTTCTCCCCTCCCCAACTCCAAGGAGAGAGAAGGGAGAGTCACTAAGGTTGATGGTTTTCACTTAGGAGAAACTTTACATTCAAAAGAGGGGTTGAAACCCACAAGATCCAATCCCATGCAATGCAAGATTGGATTCTAAATGAGTTTCAAGGGTTGTGACATCAAGGATACCCTCTTTTGTAAAGAATGTAGATAGAAAGATTGAACTAGGAATGCATGTAAAGTAGGAAAGATTCGCTTATAAACAAAGATAGGGATATGGGATGAAGCTGCGGACCTGGAATTAGCAGTAAAATGTTGAGACGGTGCTGTTCTACAAATTTGAGTGAAAGTTGACGGGACGATGGTGCCCGACGTGCACACGGTCCTCCGAAAAATCTGCGAAACGAAGGGGGATCTGTTCGTCTCTACACAAGGATTCCAGATCTTCAATTACAGCCATGTACCTACAACCTACACACAGAAAAGAGAGGACGATTGGGGGGTTAGGGATGAGGGGTTTGCCTTTAGGTCAAACCCCGGTTTTGGAATTAACCAAGAAATGAGAATGCTGTAAATGTAAATGTTTGTAATGTAAACAAGTACTGATACCTTGTTGTAAGAATGTTTGTATTCTTACATGCGAAGGTGTAATGTATGTAGTATGTTGTATGTTGTATGTGATCTCCTCTTCAATGGTTGAATCCTTGTCTTGAATGCAACACTTAGCCTTGAATGGAGACTTAGAATGCTCAATTGCTTGAAGGAATGCTTGAATGCTTGAATGTTTGAATGTTTGAATATCGTTTCCGCGTCTTGTACACATATGTCCTTCTTATTTTTGACCTCCTCAAATGGGAGAGGAAATGTAGTTTATATACTTGTCAATTAGGGTTGATAGACTGATTTTCCTGACCTTAGGCCGACCAGGAAACAATATTTTCCAATTTGCAAACTTAAAGACCCGAAGCCCCATAAGAGACTGGGCCCAAAAATAGGGCCAGGGACCAAGGCGCTGGGCGCCATGGTCCTGGGGGACTAGGGCACTGGGTGCCCTAGTCCTGAAGGACCAGGGTGCTGGGCGCCATGGTCCCACCTCCAGGGACAGCAGGGTGCAAGAAGGATCAGGCCAGGGTGCTGAAAAATGCAGTTTTTGGTGTCATAAGCAAGTTTCGGGGTCTCCATTCAGGTTCCGTGTTGCATCGCCATCGTGAAGACCCAAATGCGATTGAAATTGCAAGTGTCGCAATTTTAGGACGCTACATATATATATGCATTTAAAAATGCACATAAATGAAAACATTAGAATATGTCTAGAACTAATTGTATGTGTATATATATATAGATATATATAGATAAATATATATATATTTTAAATATAAAAAAAAGAAAAAAAATATCAAACAAAAAAAAAGGGGGGGGGGCATATTCCATAGGGCCAAACCACTGTGTGTAAACACAGTGGACAGCTCGCGGGCCAAGCCACTGTGTTTACACATAGTGGGCGGTACGGGACATGTCGCCACTGTGTGTAGACACAATGGGCGGCTTGGCCACCACTGTGTGTACGCATAGTGGACAACACCAGCCGCCACTGTGTGTATGCATAGTGGACGACACCAGCCGCCATTGTGTGTACGCACAGTAGACGGTGCCGCCGCCACTGTGTGTACGCATAGTAGACAGGCACCGCCGCCATTGTGTGTATGCACAATGGCATCCGGGGAAGCCCCGTGCTATGTGACCAAACCTCTGCCTCCGCCCAAACTTGGTCGCCGCTCCACCTTTCCTTTTGGCCGCTGCCATGCCCTAGTTCGGCCCTGCATAACACACAACATGCACACACACACACACACACACACACACACACACACACACACACACACACACACATATATATATATTAAACCCTAACCCAATTTCGTGTTAGGGTTAGCATTTTAATAATAGGAGTATTTTAGTAATGCAACCCTAGCCCATATTCGGGTTAGGGTTAGCATAGAAAATAAAAGAAGGATTTGAATTTTAGTCTTTATTATAATTTTTAAACTTAGGGTTTTGCATGTAAAATATGAGGGGGGATTTGAATTAAGTTTTTAAATTATAACTTAAAATTGAAGATTATTTAATAGTTGCATGATAATAATTAATGGGTATAGTTGGTTCTTTTTATCAAAAGAGATTTACATGTATAAATAGGATAAAATATGAAAATTGTTTACCCAAATTGTTTATATGTATATAATTTATATATATGCTATATTTTCTACATATAGATATATATACAATTAATTACACATATTTGAGGTTAAGTAGAAGACCTATTTAAATTTATTTTATTAAATTTTATATAGTTATCTTATCGCATTATTGTCATAATGTTATCAAGGAATTTTAATAAGGACATTTCTTAGCTAATTTTTGTATTTAATTAAATATGGATGTCAAGTGGAAATTAATTTGGGGAAAATTTGTAAACGAGAATTATTAATTAATTTTAAAAAGCATTATCATTATTTGGTTGGGAATGATTTAATTGCATTTGAGATATCTAATTATCCCTTGATTTTAATTAACAACAACTTAATTAAGATAATTAAATTAACTAACTAAATTACGACAACCCTCTTGGGATTAATTAATCTCCATTAGTTAATGTCTCTTATTTGAGTTGGTTAATTAATCCAACCTTAGAAAACAATTCTATTTACATCCTAGTTAAGACAAGACTTATTTGATTCCACTTTATATGTAGACTATTTTGAGAGTTTAAGTGTTTAAAAAAAAAACAATTGTTCCGTTTTTAGCCCAAAAGTTTTGGCATGACATTTTGGTATCAGAGCAAGGTTTCCAACACTAGGAACCTTTCTCCATTATGTTTCACTTTAATTATTTAATTAATTAAATTTTTCCTCGAAAATTATTATTTATTTTATTTTCATTTTATTTTCTCATAAGGATGCCTCCGACTACGTGACAAGCTCGCAAGCACGGAAGGGGTCCTAAGCATACATGTATGACACACGAGGATGTCGATAGGGAGGAACCGGTTCCAAATGGGAACCCAGAGACCCCTCCCAAACCATCAGTTGACCCAAACCGAGACATCTTATTAGCACTTTAGAACCTGATTGGGATAGTGTAGGATAGGCTTCCAGCAGTCGACCGTCATGTAGAAAATTAGAACTTAGGGAGCCTTAGATCAACAGATAGGGAACGGAGTAGGAGTCCACCTCCTAATTCCTTAGAGGGCTAGGTTGAGCATGAGCCTGAGTCCGTTCATCTACCTGGACCACCTCCACTAGCTGCACCAGTTTATATTGAGAGGACACATCAAGAACTAGGGGATCTGATCAAAGAGGTTTTGCATCTCCAGCCACCATCTTTTGGAGGATCTACTGATGGGGTAGAGGCTGAGGCTTGGCTTTTGAGCCTAGATCATTACTTCATATTGCGTTCTTACGAAAGCAATCTAAAGGCATGAGTTGCAGTCCACCTTTTTAGATTGACGGCCTCCACATGGTGGAAGCAGGAGGAATTCAAGTGTGGTCTAACTGCAGACACCTTCACATGGGAAATCTTCACAAAGAGGTTCAGAGAGAGGTACCTGTCAAAGCACTTCAGGCAGCATAGGATCGATGAGTTCCATGACCTCCAGTAGAAGGGTCTCTTAGTGACCCAATACGAGAGCAAGTTCATTGAGCTCCTACCTTATGTAGATTACTTGAAGGAAGAGAAGCTTCTCATCAACCGATTTATCAGGGGACTTAATGTTGGGATAGCAGGACCGGTGAGGATGGCTGCTCCAGGGAGCCTTTGGATTGCCATGGAGAAGGCCTTGATAGTCAAGGAGATTCAGTTAGGCCACAGGACACGAGGGATCGGTTTCAGAACCGAAACCTAACACCCTAGCCTTTTGGGTTTCAGAAACCTCATTGGAAAGGCAACCACAAAAATGCATCGGGGTCCTATAAACCCCCTCCTCCACAATAGGCATAGCGGAGTCAGAGACAGAGGCCCCCTTAGGGACAACAGGGCTCTAAGCCCAAGCAGTGGCACTCATAGGGTCCTAGACGCGACTAGAGAGCATAGGGTACATACACACCTCCAGCATAGACTCAGTAGTCCTCCAAGGGTGGGTACAGTGGTTCGAGTAGGATAGGTGCATAGCCTTATTCTAGGCCTCAGGGCACATAGTTTTAGGCACGCGATGCTTGTTTCACATGTGGAGCCATGGGGTACATGGCGAGAAAGTGTTTGCAGGGTCAGATGGTAGGTAATCAGAGGATGGTAGCATCAGAGCCTACAGGTGGAGATATGGGCAAGTCCCATAGTCTTCACAACGGTTGACAACCACTAGATAGAGCACCAAACCATAGTCATTAAGGCTGTAGGTATGATTAGAGGTATCGGTATTTCTATATTATTTGACTCAGGAGCGACTGACTCCTTTATATCTCCATTGGTTGTGGAGCATTGCAGGCTAGTGGTAGTTAGGTAAGGTGTCAGCTGGGAAGTGTAGTTAGCTTCAAGGGCTAGAGTGTCAGTGGATTTAGAGGTTAGGGGATGTCCGTTCCAGATTGGTAATACCACCACCGTAGTAGACCTTAGAGTTATGTCACTTGGATCTTATGGTGTCATACTTGGCATGGATTGGCTTTATGCCCACAAAGCCAAGATGGATTGTTGCTTGAAAAAGATCAAGTGCAAGGATGATCATGGTGCTCCCATAGTAATCACTGGGATTCCGAACCCATGTCTCTTCATATTATTTCCGCTCTACAACTAAAGCAGAGCATGCAAAAGGGATGCTAGTTGTTTGCTATCACCATCCATGATAGAGAGGAAGAAAATGAGAAGAAGCCTTCCATAGATGATCATCCTATCCTTGAGGCATTTGCAAATGTTTTTCCGGCCAAGCTACCTGGTATGCCACCTAGCAGGGAGATTGACTTCCACATAGATTTGGTGCTAGGAGCCGAGCCAGTTTTGAGAGCACCTTATAGGATGACCACACATGAGCTTAATGAGCTCAAGATGTAGCTAGAGGAACTCTTAGAGAAGGGTCACATTCATTCTAGCATCTCCCCTTGGGGCGAACCAGTCATCTTCATGAAGAAGAAGGATGAGTCCCTTCAGTTATGCATAGATTATAAGCAACTAAACAAAGTAACCATCAAGAACTGTTATCCCTTGCCCAGGATTGATGATTTGTTTGATCAGCTTTAGGGTGCTAAAGTGTTCTCCAAAATAGATCTGAAGTCAAGGTATCATCAGTTGAGGATTGTGGAGAGTGATATCCACAAGACCGTGTTTCATACTAGATATGGCCACTATGAGTTCACTGTGGTCCCATTCGGTCTTACGAATGCTTCAACTATATTCATGAGTCTCATGAATGGGGTATTTTGCACTTTCCGCAACTGATTTGTGATTGTGTTCCTCGATGACATATTGATATATTCTCAGAATGAGAAGGAGCATGAGGAGCATTTGAGGTAGGTTTTGTAGTGTTTGAGGGACAACCAATTGTTTGGTAGTTTGTCGAAGTGTGCTTTCTTTAGATCAAAGGTCAAGTACCTGGGGCATGTTATATCCAGTGATGGGATCTCAGTTGATCCATCAAAGATTAGAGCTATCATGGATTGGCCAGTGCCAACCAGTGTGACAGAGGTCAGGAGCTTCGTGGGTTTAGCAGGATACTATAGATGCTTTGTTGAGCGATTTTCCAGAGTTGCACACCCCATCACATCCCTCTAGTGAAAGGAAAAGAAATTCGAGTGGAAAGTGAAGTGTGAGAGGGCTTTTCAGGATCTGAAAAGGGTACTCACTAGTGCACCTATTCTTATTGTGCCAGACCCCACGGCCAATTTCATGGTATGCACAGATGCTTCCTTGGATGGATTAGGAGCAGTCCTTATGCAGGAGGGTAGAGTTATAGCATATGAGTCTAGGAAACTTAAGACTCACGAGCTTAAATACCCTACGCACAACCTAGAGCTTGTAGTAGTAGTACATGCACTTGTGAGTTGGTGACACTTCCTTTTGGGTCATCACTTCAAGCTTCATTCAGACCATCAGAGTTTGTAGTAAATCTTCACCCAGCCTAATCTTAATGCCCGTCAGAGGAGATGGATGGAGTTCCTTTGTGAGTATGACTTTGATGTCCACTACATCAAAGGGAAGGAGAATGTAGTCGCATATGCCTTGAGTAGGAGAAGACATGAGGTATACTCCATATCTATGAGCACAGATTTGAGAGATCGTATATTGCAGCGGTTGCTAAAGGATGGATGGTATCTAGAGGTTTGTCAGAGGATTCAATCTCAAGAAGCACTAGAGGGGAAGTATGTGGATTACTCTTTAGAGTTCGATGGACTATTACACCATAGAGGGTGCATCTATGTACCTTCTCCTAGAGGATTGCGAGAGTTCATTGTCATGGAGGCTCATAAAGCTCCTTATGCAGCACATCCCAGGGTTAAGAAGATGCATTTAGACTTGAGGTAGTTATATCATTAGCCAGGTATGCGACAACTTATCACCGAGTTAGTAGCCCAATGCCTTGAGTGTCAGAGAGTCAAGGTGGGGTACTGCCATCCAAGTGGGTTGCTCCAGTCTCATGCTATACCAGAGTGGAAGTGGGATACTATATCCATGGATTTCATCATTGGTCTTCCCATGTCATCTCGTCGCCATGATGCTATCTTGGTAATAGTTGACAAGTTGACCAAAGTGGCCCACTTCTCACCAGTCCGGACTACCTTCACAACACCAGTAGTGGCACAGGTGTTCTTGTGAGACATTGTCAAGCTTCATGGTTTTCCACACAAGATTATTTCTGATAGGGATTCCCTCTTCACTTCTTCCTTTAGGAAGGCATTACAAGCAGCAATGGGCACCAATCTCAATTTCAGCACAACCTATCATCCGAAAATGGATGGACAAACAGAGCGGGTTAACCAGGTGTTAGGGGATATGCTCCACATGTACGTCATGGATCTTTAGACCAGATGGAAGTAGTACCTTCATTTAGTAGAGTTTTCCTACAATAATGGGCATCACACTTCTTTGGGGATGCCACCCTTTTAGGCTTTGTAAGGCAGACCTTGTAGGAAACCTTTGAGTTGGGACCGTATTGAGGATAGAGTGGCCATAGGTCCTGAGATGGTTTGTGATATGGAGCAGCAGGTAATTTTGATTAGACAACGCCTTAGAGAGGCACAAGATAGGTAGAAGAAATATGCAGATGCAAAGAGGATAGACCAGAGTTACATGGTTGGGGACATAGTTTTTCTAAGAGTGTGACCGCATAAGAGTCCAATCCATTATGGAAAGGGTTCTAAGCTCACACCTCGCGTTGTTGGACCTTTTGAGATCCTTGAGAGGATAGGACCAGTTGCTTATTGCCTACCTTTTCCACCTAGCCTATCACACATCCATGATGTGTTTCATGTTTCAGTTTTGAGGAAGTATATCTATGATGAGTCTCATATTTTAGATTGGGATGCCTTGCAGGTGGAGTCGGACGGGCAGCTAGCTTTGGAGCCCATTCGCATTTTGGCTTGCCTAACGTTGGCCCTTCGAGGTTGAGAGCTGGACCAGGTTAGGGTCCAGTGGGATTGCTATGATGAGGTTACAGCTTCATGGGAGGGTGCAGCATGTATGAGATCATAGTACCCTCATCTTTTTGATGAACTCCAGGAGGACGTTCATGCCTAGAGTGGAAGGGTGTGAGGCCCTACCCTGACCCATCCTAACTTTTCAGTGATTTTCATGTTGGAACTATTATGGATGCTTTATTTTTATGCATTATGGATATAGAACTTTATATGATCCCACGAATTTGATAATATTGATATATTGATGCTTCATTTCTATGCTTTGTGGATATAGAATTTTATGTGATCCTAGAATAGGGTAACATTGAGACGATCTATGTCATTATTTGATTTGCAGGACTTTATTATGATGCTAGAAATATGTTTTCATATCTTATAAATGGATTAAAATATGAGGATTATGATGAATTGCTTATGTGAATTACTTTGATAAGTGGCAAATTGTATTGTATAATGTCAATTCTATGCAGAATGATTGAATTGTATTCTTAATTGTATGTTTTATATTATATGAGGCTATTGGAATATACTAATGTTTAAATTGAGATGCATAGGAAATTAACCATGTGACCATGGAAATATTATGGAGAATCAAGCCTAGGCCTATGTACGTTCATAAAACCAGGGGTTGTCTATTTGGAGAGACAACACCCCATATGTATCGTATTTTCTTCGTAAATGTAATTGTTTGCATGTTTGTAAATTGTATGCATTTAATTTGTTTAAATCATTCAAGGGACAACTACCATGTGTGTATTTGTGATGTGGAATTATTTGGTAGTGTCACTTGACACATATGTTGTATGTTGTGTTGGCAATTGTCATGCCACTTTTTGGAGAGTTTTATTTTTGTTTCATTTGTTATATCACCTTATTATCCTTGAAGGCACCAAGAAAGCTAGGTTAGTGAGCCACAAGGAGGGTCAACTTAGAGTTGACCTGTAGGTTAACTTTAGGTGAACTTTCTAAGGGTTAAATAAACTCCTAGAGTCAGTTTTAGAGAATTTTTATTAGGCCTTATGGGGTACCTATGGGTGAAGCCCAAATTTGGCCATGTGTCTTTCCCCTAGGGCTTGTTTAACCACCCAAAAAAGTGGTTTTCCCAAGATGGACGAATTCCATCTATAGGAGTGCCATCCTTGGTTAGATAACCTTCTTGATAGGTGTAATTCCTTTTCCCCATTTCATTCCTCTTCTTGATGTGCCTTGGTTAGGGAGTGTGTAAGACCTAGGGAAGACCAACCAATGGGAGTCTCTCACTCTATCTAAGAGGTTGGAAGGAGTGAGAGAAGTCTTCTTAAGCTAGAGATTGAAGCTTAGTGAGTTAATCACCCACTATCCATCTTTGGAGATTTTGGACATTTTTTGGGAGGAAAACCAGTTGTAGAATAGGAAAATTTGGCTAAGTGTTACAGAAAAGTCTTGTGGATTGGGTTGCTCTTCACCAAGCTTTCCCTAGAATACCCTTGGTAGATTCAAGGCATATGTATTATCTTGCTCATATGTTAAAATCTATATGTAGCATGCTTGAATGAAAGTATTGTAGTTGTTTCCTTGCGTAGTATTTGTGAAGGCTTTATGTGATTCTTTTTCTATTTTTGTTTATACATTTTGTTGTGTTTGGGAGTATCCAAGACTATCTTTACCTTGGGAGGGAAAAATGGTCTTGGGGGTGGAAGGAGTTTGACAGGCGTAGAGTGAGAGGCTCTCATCATGAGAGTGTTCTCAAGGGTTTGTCCATGTGACCCTTGCTGCATAGTTCTGTTTATACATTCGGGGGTCATAAGGGGAGCAAATATGGGATGTTTGCCTTTGGGGGGTCATAAGGATATGGGGGTTAAGATCAGTTTTGTTGTGTTTTCTTGGATGCCATGAGTTGGCTGTGAGTTACTATCTATCAGATCTCCTCTAGGGTACTTGGTCCACTTCCACCCTAGTAAAACATCACACCATGTGATGAAGTTTCAGCTTGGGAAGGGATTGTGTTTGTTGTGTTATGTTTTCCTCTTTGCTTGTAAGTGTTTTCTTGAGTGTAACCCATCTAGGACTTGTTTCTCCAAGCTTAGGGGTGGCTTCTAGTAAGCCTAGGCTGGGAGGTGAGCACCCCATGGTCACAACCTTATGATTGTATGCAGGTTGCTTGAAAAGAGGAAAGAAAGCTAGGAGTTGCAGATTTATTTAGTTGCAGAAAAAAGAATGTTAAATGTAATATTATGCTTTAGTTGCAGAAATGTAAATGAGGAGCTTTAAGTTGTTTCTATTTCTGTATAAAGAAAAGTATTATTGTATTTAAGTCCTCATTATTAGGAATGAGAGACCAGTTGGGTTATTTCACTCATTGTAAAAGTTGACTATTGTATTTAAAATATTATATGAGAAAAGTATTTTTGAATGAAAGGTTGTAATGTTTGTTTCTTTTATCTGAAACCTATCCATTATAAGAAAATTGCATTTTATTTAAGTTCTATAATCTATAAGGCTGCTGTTAATTTTATTTAATTCTGTCTTAAAATGAAATTTGTTTTTTTTTTATCCCTGCAATTTTAGTAAAGAAATGAAAGATGCAGAAAAGAAATGCAATGTGTATTTAAGTATTTCCTACAATATCTACGCACTGCTTTGCCTACTGTCATTTTATTTTACTTAGCAAAAAAATAAATAAAAAGAAAACATAAAGCTTTTAGAACTATGTAAATCTACTTTTCCTATAAGATATCTAACTGAAGCTAAAAAAATGCCCTTATAGTCCTATTGTATTTCTGTCATTTTTATTTTTGATATATATAGAAGAAAATTAGCCTTTAAGCAAAAGAAATAAAAATAAAATCTATTTTAGTCTTTAGCTTGGTATTAGTATAACTGACAAAAGGAATATATTGCTGTAAAAAACAAACAAAAGAGAACTGCATGTTAATGTATAAATTTACTCAAAAAAATAGAGATTCCTAACCCTAATAACTTGATATGCAACTGTAGCTTATATATATATATATATATATATATACACACACACACACACACATATATGTGTGTGTGTGTGTATATATATATATGTATAAATATAAATATATATGTAAATATATATATATATGCATTTAAAAATGCACATAAATGAAAACATTAGAATATGTCTAGAACTGTTTGTATGTATGTATGTATGTATAAATATGTGTGTGTGTGTGTGTGTAGATAGATATATATATCTATATATGTATGTATATATATATATGTAGATATATATATATCTATATATATATATATTAAATGTAAAAAAAAAAGAAAATAAATATTAAAGAAAAAAAATAAGGGGGGGGCATATTCCATATGGGCGAACCACTGTGTATAAACACAATGGACGGCTCATAGGCTGAGCCACTGTGTTTACACACAGTGGGCGACGCGGGAGGTGCCACCATTGTGCTTACACATAGTGGACAGCACCGGCCACCACTGTGTGTACACACAATGGACAGCACCGGCCGCCACTGTGTGTACGCACAGTGGATGACACCGGCCGCCACTGTGTGTATGCACTATGGATGACACCGCCGCCATTGTGTGTACACACAGTGGCATCTGGGGAAGCCCCATACTATGCGACTGAACCTCTACCCAAACTTGGTCGCCGCCATGCCCTAGTTCGACCCTGCATAACACACAACATGCACACACACACATAGAATATATATATATATAACCCTAACCCAAATTCGGGTTAGGGTATAAGCAAATAAGAAAAGAGAAAGAAAGGATATTAAATAAAAAGAATATGCAACCCTAACCCAATTTCAGATTAGGGTTAGCATTTTAATAATAGGAGTATTTTAGTAATGCAACCCTAGCCCATATTCAAGTTAGGGTTAGCATAGAAAATAAAAGAAGGATTTGAATTTTAGTCTTTATTATAATTTTTAAACTTAGGGTTTTGCATGTAAAATATGAGGGGGAATTTCAATTAAGTTTTTAAATTATAACTTAAAATTGAAGGTTATTTAATAGTTGCATGATAATAATTAATGGGTATAGTTGGTTCTTTTTATCAAAAGAGATTTACATGTATAAATAGGATAAAATATAAAAATTGTTTACCCAAATAGTTTATATGTATATAATTTATATATATGCTATATTTTTTACATATAGGTATATATACAATTAATTACACATATTTGAGGTTAAGTAGAAGACCTATTTAAATTTATTTTATTAAATTTTATATAGTTATCTTATTGCATTATTGTCATAATGTTATAAAGGAGTTTTAATAAGGACATTTCTTAGCTAATTTTTGTATTTAATTAAATATGGACGTCAAGTGGAAATTAATTTGGGAAAAATTTGTAAATGAGAATTATTAATTAATTTTAAATAGCATTATCATTATTTGGTCGGGAATGATTTAAATGCATTTGAGATATCTAATTATCCCTCGATTTTAATTAATAGCAACTTAATTAAGATAATTAAATTAACTAACTAAATTGCGACAACCCTCTTGGGATTAATTAATCTCCATTAATTAATGTCGCTCATCTGAGTTGGTTAATTAATCCAGCCTTAGAAAACAATTCTAGTTACATCTTAGTTAAAACAAGACTTATTTGATTCCACTTTATATGTAGACTATTTTGAGAGTTTAAGTGTTTCAAAAAAAAAAAAATTGTTCCATTTTTATCCCAAAAGTTTGGGCACGACAAATTAATTCTAAAGTTTTAAGAGCTTTGCCATTGGCTTACAAAATGAAAGTGACTGCTATTAATGAGTTGAGAACAATGCCTAATACATCAGTTTCTAGAGATACTTTGGTTGGAAAACTTTCAACATTTGAGCTTGAAGAATTTGGTCATGTTGCTATAGTCAAAACTATAATAGCTTTCAAAGCATCATCATTAGAATCATCATCATCATCATCTGACAAATCTGATTGGAAAGCACTTTATGCAAAAGAACTTGAAGCACTATTCGCAAGGAAGATGCCTAAAGGTCCAACAGGAAGTAAGTATGGAGGTAAAGCACCTTTTAAATGTTTTAATTGAAATAAAGTTGGTCATATGGCTTCTAGGTGTCCTGATAGACATGCAAGACTAAGGGAGGAAGCAAAAAGAACATATAAGACTAACCCTGAATATCAAAGATACATATTTAAGAAAAAATGAGATAAGTCATGTTACTATGCAGATGAAGGTGTTACAAATGATTCAAATAAAGATCCAACAAATAGTGGATGGGAATTTGTTGCATTAAAGGAAGATCCACTGACACTTATTGTCAAACCGGTAGAGAAGGCATTAGCAACAAAAAATGAAGAAAAGGATGAATGGATCATTGATAGTGGATGCTCACATCATATAAATGGTGATGAAAGCAAATTCTTATCTTTACAGGAAATTCATTGAGGTCTAGTAAGATTTGGAGATGACAAAGCTTGTTTAATCAAAGGAAGACGCATTATATCTTTGGATGGTAAGCATAATACTAGGAATGTTTATTGTGTTGAAGGTTTAAAGCATAATCTTTTGAGTGTTGGTCAGTTAGTGGAAAAAGGATTTCAATTACAATTCAAGAATGGAAAATGCAAAATCATGAACAAAACTGGATTGGAGATTACAACTAGAAATCAGACTAAAGGTAATATCTTTCATTTGAATACTAGTGATAAGATATGTTTGATTGCACACATTGATGAAAGTTGGTTATGGCATAAAAGACTCTGTCATGTGAATTTTGATTGCATTGTAAAGATCAGTTCAACTAAGGTTATAAGGGATTTACAAAAGATTGTGAAACCTCATAATCCGGTATGTAAGGAGCGTCAAATGGGAAAACAAGTTAGAACAACATTTAAGAGCATTTTTGAGAAATCAAATAATATTCTTGATTTAATTCATATTGATTTATGTGGTCCAACAAGAACAAGAAGTCTTCAGGGAGATAGATACTTTATGCTAATAATTGATGATTATTCTAGAATGTGTTGGGTTACTTTTCTCAAGGAGAAATCATAAGCTTTTGGAAGATTCAAGATATACAAGGCAATGGTAGAGAATGAAACCGGAAAGAAAATCAAATGTTTGAGATCTGATCAAGGAGGAGAATTTACTATTGGTAGTGGGCCAGCATCCCTTACGGGGATTCGCGACATGGTTTAATAGCCTCCTATGGATTCCATAAGTCTAGTGGTTGTATCAGGCATTGACAGGTCGATCTTTTGGTGCAATGACAACCCTAGATTGTAACAAGTGGTATCAAAGCTTGGTCACATGTTTGAATCATGCAGGCCACAATGAGTGATGCTGGGAGGGGGATTATTGGCAGTGGGCCAGCATCCCTTGTGAGGATTTGTGACATGATTTAATAGCCTCCTATGGATTCCATAAGTCTAGTGGTTGTATTAGGAATTGACAGGTTGATCTTTTGGTGCAACGACAACCCTAGATTGTAACATTTACATCTAGGGAATTCAATTCATTCTATGAGGTGAATGGAATTAAAAGACAACTATCAACACCCTGGACACCCCAGCAGAATGGAGTTGTGGAAAGAAAGAATAGAACTATACTGGATGCAGTAAGAACCATGATGATGGAAGCAAATCTACCTCATGTGTACTGGAGAGAAGCATTGAATATAGTGGTTTATACTTTCAACAAAGTTCACATCAAAGGTGAAACCAGTAAGACCCCTTATGAACTATGGTTTGGTCATACTCCTACTCTTAAATACTTTAGAATATTTGGAAGAAAATGCTATATTAGAAGAGATGAGTCTATTGGAAAATTTGATCCTAGAAGTGATGAAGGAATATTTCTTGGTTATTCAACTAGAAGCAAGGCATATATATGTTATAATAAAAGATTGCAGAAAATCATTGAGAGTACTAATGTGAAGATAGATGAACATTTTAGAGGAGAATCAAAATTTGTAGAACTGACAGTAGAAGTGATTATAAATGAACCGGCACAGATTGCACCGATACAAAATGAAGAACCAGTCACACCGGCATCATCAAAAAACTCAACTGTGGCTGAAGAACAACAACCTATAAGTGGAAAGCAAAATAAACCTAGGTATGTAAGATTGAATCATTCAGAAAATCAAATAATTGGAAATAAAAATCAAGGTGTTATGTCAAGAGAAAGATTGGCAAATGAAGAGGTATGTTTAATTTCTCAAGTTGAACCATCATTAGTTGTTGAAGCATGTCAGGATAAACATTGGATAAAAGCAATGGAAGAAGAATTAGAATAGATTGAAAAGAATAATACTTGGACATTAGTTCCCCGGCCTAAAGACAAAAATGTAATTGGAACTAAATGGATATTTAGAAATAAACTTATTGAGGATGGTGTAGTAATAAAAAACAAAGCAAGATTAGTTTGTAAAGGTTATTCATAGAAAGAAGGAATTGATTATAATGAAACCTTTGCACCAGTAGCTAGAATTCAAGTAGTAAGACTATTTCTTGCATTTGCAGCTCACAAGAACTATAAATTTTATCAAATGGATGTATAATGTGCATTTTTGAATGGAGATCTTGAAGAGGAAGTTTACATTAAACATCGTGATGGGTTTTCTTTAACAGATGTTAAGGATTTGATTTTCAGGTTAAGGAAAGCTTTATATGGATTAAAGCACGCTCTGAGAGCTTGGTATGCTAGTCTGGATAAATATCTTTTAAAGCTTGGATACACAAAAGGTAATGCTGACAACAATTTATATTACAAAATCACCAATGATTACATTTTGGTTATTGAAGTATTTGTGGATGATATCATTTTTGGAGGAGAAGAAGAGTTATGTAAAGACTTTGCTAACAAGATGCAAGAAGAGTTTGAAATGTCTATGATTGGAGAGATAACAAATTTTCTAGGTTTGCATATTTCTCAAATAGATAAAGGTATATTCATATGTCAAACAAAATACTTGAAGCAACTCTTGAAGAAATTTGGTATGGAAAACTCCAAAGTAGTAAGCACTCCTATGACTACAACAGATAAATTGACATTAAAGGATGATTCAGCTCCTATATATCCAACAAGGTACAAATCTATGATTAGAGGATTACTGTATTTGACACAAACTAGGCCTGATATAATGAATGCAATGTGTATTGTATCTATATTTCAAAGAAATCCTAAATAAAATCACGAATCAACAGTAAGAAGGATTTTTTGGTACCTACAAGGCACAACAAATCTTGGTTTATGGTATCCTAAGGATGAAAATTTTGAGTTATGTGCATATATAGATGCTAATTGGGCAGGAGATGTAGATGACAGAAAGAGTACCACTGTCGGTGCATTCTTTCTTGGTAGAAGATTAATTTCATGGATAAACAAGAAGAAAACTTGTACATCATTATCTACAGCAAAAGTAGAATATGTTGTAGCAACAACTAATTGTACTTAGGTATTATGGATCAAGAAAATATTGAAGGATATCAAGATAAAATGCAAAGAACTGATAATTATTCATTGTGATAATTCAACAACAATTGATATATCAAAGAATCCAGTATTTCACTCTAAAACAAAGCATGTTTCTATTAAGTACAAGTTTCTGAAAGAGGATGTTGAAGCAAGTGAAGTGAGATTGGTTTATGTGAATACTAAAGAGCAAATTGCAGATATCTTTACAAAGCCTTTGCCTAAGGAAACATTTGAATATCTTTGAGAGAGGCTTGGGGTAATTTACCCACCGATAGAGACTTGAATGATGAAGATTGGCGTCAAACTGGCAGGGACTAATGGAAAAATCTTTTTCCGAACTTGATGAAGGAGAGCTACTACTCAAGGGGAGTAGTTAGTTGTATGTTATGTTTTGATTCTTAACTTCTTTGGAATTTTATGTCAAAGGGGAAGAGATATCTATGAAAAACATTATACTTTGGGGAGAGATGTATTTTTGGTTTTGGTTTCTATTTTTGATACAAAACTTTGTATTGATATATTTTGGGAGATTGTTGGTTTTTGCCATTCTGTTTTTGGCACTTAGACGTTTTTCCATCTAGTGTTTCCATCAATGCCAAAGGGGGAGATTGTTGGTGTTATGGATGACTTTGTCATGTGTTGCATCAGTTTTATCATTGATGTCAACACTTGTCTTTCTGGAGGTTTACATTGTTGTTTTGGCACTCTAGTTATATTTGTTTATTGTTGAACCGACACATTGTGGTCCTGACATGGATATTGGCTTATGCACAGACACTGGTATATGCTTCATCAACAGGTTATATGGTTCACTGATGGTGATGATGACTTGTTATCATCTGGAGATCATTTGGTTATGTCAAAGACATGGGTTGGATATTTGGAATTGGTGTTTTGCTTATTGGAATAATCAAGTTCACATATTTGCCTTTACCGGTAGATAGGTCTAGGTTATGGAATGGTAGATGATATCATATTTCAGATCAGCACGACATGTTTTGGAAATCGTTTATTGATTGGATAATGTGTAAATGTATTGAGCCGACATATTGTATCGCATCAAGACTTATTCTATAATTGATTTAAATGTAATATATTTAGTGAGCTGACCTTATCATTAGGTCTTAGGTTTTGTATAAATAATTGTTAGATCTTATTGAAGATCATATTATGAGTGTGTGCGAATATTGAAGATCATTAAAGAGTAAAATAAGCAAATCCTTGTGCAAATCACGTAGATATTATCTGAAGCTTGAAGGAAAGGTTATGAAGGTGTTTGGAACTCATAGTCAGAGCTTAAACTGGTATTGAATCCAACATTGCAGATGCTACATTGAAGCCATACATTGTTATTGGATTTAACCATCCAATTGTAGTCAGTGTGACTCCTATTTTGTGATTGAACAGTGAGCTCTAGGAAGTTGGTCTTTTTGCATGTGCAGACCCATTATTGTATTCACTTACTATCTGTAGTAGTATCATTTGATTATGGGTAAGGTTTCCCACCATGGTTTTTCCCCTTACAAGGTTTCCAAGTCAAAATCTCTATGTCATGTGTTGTGGATGTTGTTTCTCTTTCTATTTCATGCATTAAGTTATATGGGTACTATTATAACTGTTAATCTATTTTACCGGTATCAAGTTTGTTTTACTAGCACTAAGTTTTAAGTTGAATGAATTGGTTTTGGGTTTTAATTTATTGACAACTGATTCATCCACCCCCCTCTCAATTCTTCTTCCTAGTTCCTAACAATAAATCAATGTAATCAAGTAGTTAGATAGATAGATGGTGAGACAAAAATAGAAGATCAATTTGAAGGTGAGGAGGTGAGGAGCTAGCTTGCATTCTTGCTTGAGCCTAGATACTATATTTGAGAATGTTTGTAATCAGGCCCACGTACCAAATTTTATAAGCTTGCATGTTGCCGACCAGTTGTGTTTGAATTCTTTGCTACAATAAAGTAAAAATTTAATTGTTTTATTTAAGTAGGAATACTGATTCACTCCCTCTCTCAGTATTCTGGTTCTTTCAACTTGATCAACAATTGGTATCAAAGAATTGGTCCCTTGCTTGGAAAGCCTAATTGCTTGAGGGAGATCTGTGTTGGTTGAGCCATGGCACCTATAGAATTGGATGAAGAATTGAGACAATCCTTGAATATTTGAAAAGTATTGAATTAGGGAATGAAGAACTGAAGGAGAATGTTAAGATTGCAAATGAATGTGTACAAAAGTTGAGAGATAAAATTTGGAAATTCAAGTTGAGACATAAGGAGGTTAACAATCAATTGAATCAAGTGAATGAGACCATCAAAGACCTGAAGTAGAAGATAGAGGAAAAGGATAAGATAGAGCAGTTCCTGAAAGAGACATTAAAGTTGAAATATGAAGAATATAAAAATCTTGAACAAGAAGTGAGGAATATGAAGGCAGAGAACAAGATCCTTGATAGGAGGAACCTCTTGGAAGATTTGATAAGCATGCAACAAGTTAAGTTAGACAAAACTGGACATGGTTACCAAACTAGTGTGTACTTAGATCAGAATATTAAAGAAGAAAGGAAGTCAAAGTGATATAGAGAAGAAGTTAGAAGATGAGAAGAAATCCCAAAATCATAAATAAAATTCAAGAAGACCATCGATCTGATAGTCCAATGCAAAAAGGTACTCATATTTTAATGGCTATTGTTTTAAATGTAATAAATTTGGACATGAGGTAGTGAATTGTAGAAGAATTCAATGTTATAGTTGCAAGATGTTTGGACATAAGGAAAGCCTTTATAGGAATCATGTTGTGAATCAAAGTTATAACCCATTTGTTGCAAATAAGAAGAGTTATAAATTTCAAGGAAATTGTTACAATTGCAATATCTATGGACACAAAGCTAGTCAATGCAAATACAGATCTCATTTGGTAAGATTTGAGAAAAAAATTGCTAGTTGTTTCAAGTGCAATCATCTTGGACATTATGCTAACCAATGTAGGAAATGAAATCAGGAAAATCTATTGAAAAGACTACAATTAAGAGTGACGAACCAAAGAAGGAAAACTTGGTCTGGAGAAAGAAGAATGAGAACAAAGGAAGTGAGCCTAAAATACCAGAATCTGGTGTAGGCACCTCTTCCTCCAGAAATTAAGCTTAGAGCTTCAAGTCAAGGAGATTTTTGATCTGAAAGAAAAATCTTCTAGCCTCCCCATTTGTATGGATCATGTCACTAATCTAGCATGACAAGGCTTGTGTGGTATCTAGTATTCAGAGGAATCATGATGATATCATCAAAAAGACATTTTTTGTTGCAAAACCCTAATGAAGCATCTTTAGTAAGATAAGTATCAGTTCTTGAAGTTCATTTCTTTCATATCAGTTAAATTTTCTTGAGATCATTGTGAATAGTAGAGCAGTAGTGAAGAGAAATCATGGAAGAAAAAAAGATTGTTGGATAATCTAGCTGTGAAGAATTTCAGATTGTGGACAAAGTCCTCCTAGATGAGTTTAGCCCAGAGAAAATCAAAATTGTGAAAGAAGGTTTGAAGGATGATGAATTGTAGAGGGGCAAAGAGTTAGAAGGCAAATGTTTGAATCTGTGCATCGAATTCTCTTGGTTTAACAATGCATAGATAGTTAGAATAATGCTTACCTATGTGAAAGATAACTACACTGTGTTGGATAAATCCTATCCAATTACGAAGGAAATCATTTCTATGATCACTAGCTTGTGCAACAATGGAGAAGTTCTAGCAAAGAAATCAATTCTGAAGAGGGAAGTGGAATCCATAACCAACGTGAAGGGTGATCAGCAAGCTCTTATCATCAATATGATAATCAACCCTATAGTAAGGTATGTTGCTTATGGAATCTCTTATAAAGTCTATTTCAGAAATAGGAAAGGAGCCACCTTGACAACTGCAGTGTATATTACATATACGTTTGTGATGGAGAACAAATTGTTTGACTTGTGTGAATTATTGAGAGAATTATTGCTAGAAAATATCAAGATGACAAAAGAGAAGAATTATGCTTTCCAGTATGGTTCATTGCTTGTGAGTTTAGTCATGTGTTTAGAATCCTTTTCGGCAAAAGATAATGTTATTTGGGAATACGGTGTGCTAATTGAAAGACAAATATTTAGATATCTAAACAATTTGCAATAATCATTCTAAATTATTTGTTGATATGTGGAGAGTTGACCCAATTTTTGTTTCTTTCTCTTCCAGTTCTAGAGAATCTTCTTTCAAAAAGAAGAAAAGGAGATAGCCTATTCCTATTGATGTTTTAGAGTCCAAGAAAAGAAAGATAGAAGATCTTGTGACAATTGATGATCTAGAATCCCCTATAGCCAGAGGATTTTTGGAAATGAATGAGCAGGAAGCCAGAGACTCAGATGATGAGTGTAATCTGTTAATACTAATTATCAATGCAAATGGAATTCAGAAGATTGGTGTGAAATGGTTGACCTCAGTCAAGTCAAAAATAATTAAGAGCATTTTGATGAAGCACCTAATCTAGAACAACATTAGTCCAGAAGATGTTAGTAATTTGCTTCTAGAATCTTTGACAAAGATCTTGAAAGAAAGAATGTCTGAGTAGTAAATTGAAGAAGGCCTAGATATGCAAAAATTACTGAATGAATGTACTATTTCTCAAAAGAACTTATCAAATTGTATAGAGGAATTGAGAGATTGTATCCACAGTGCCAACAAAATCTATACATATTGTATCTCTTGTCCGACAATAGCTATGAAGCACAAAGGTAGAATTGATGCTATTAAAGCCGAACTGATGAGTCTAGGTAAATTCTTTGATTTTTTGAATGATAAGGATGGTGAGAAGAGGAAAATAATTAATTCTCTTCAGGATGAGCTTCTTCTATTGCAAAGGTAGAAAGAAGAATTTGTGAGCATGTTTTGAAAAGTTAACAAGATTGTGGAAGCTAAGCTAGAACACTTTTCAACTTTTCTTGAGAATGCAGTAGAGTATGAAAAGAATCCAACTGCTCTAGATAGCTTTTCAAATTATGTTGATTTGCTGGTTGAGTGTAGAAGTCTTTCAATGGGTATCAAAATGGCTATACATTCTTGGGAATTCCTTATTCTAGAATTGAAGGAAAAGTACAGGCTTATATTTTTGAAGCAGAGTAGCTAAAGGTTTTCTTGTGTAAGATTCACATTTTTTGGTTCTTTCTTTTTTTTTCTTTTTTTTCATCAGTGACATCCTTTGTGCTTGCTGTAAAAAATGGGGACAAAGGGAAAAGGAATATGAGTTCAAGGATTTGAGGATTTGCATGAGTAAGGGGGAGCTGGCGCAGTCATGTTTGGAATGTGTTTTGCCATCAATGACAAAGGGGAAGATTGTTAGACTTGTGTGAATAATCTTGTCATTGATGTTAAATAAGTCATTCAGTTTTATACCGTACAATGTATGTAGACCTAGATATCAGTTTGAATGTTACGGACATTATGGATGTTATGGAAGTTATGCAAAATGTTGCGGCTATGTATGTACAATTCAGATGATGCAGTTTTTGGTAAGAAGTTATTATGTAGCAAGGATAGTTTTGGATGATGACTTTTTGATTTCCCATTGGGTTCTCATTGACCCCATATCTGAGTGTTAAGAATTCTGGTTGGCCCCAGTATCAGTTATGTGTCTTGGTGTCAGTAGTATGCAGCTTTGGTACCTATTAGAAGTATCTCTTTGAGTTTTGTGATTGTGGTTTCATGGGTATGTGTGGAGTCAATAGTTTGGAGATATTGAGTGTGATCTTATGGTGATAGGTTCATTCCCTTGGGTCCAGATGACCTTTGCCCTTTTTTGGTAATCACATTATATGTTTTGGTAATCAAAAGTATGTAAAGGAATTGTGTATGAGTATTGCAGAGGCCGAGATGAGCTTATTGATAACATGTTGGGCTTGACTGACACATTTTCTTGTATTTGTGCTATGAGCTTACGAATAAGAAGAGAATTGATCATGAGTGAGTGTGTGTGATGTGTGAAAGATAGTTGGTAGTGAAAGAAGTAGTGTATGTGAGAGTTGCAGACAGTGAAGGAAATTAGTATTATAGTAGTCCTTTACTAGACCTATTGTAGAACAGTAGTGCAGAGATCTCTAACTGGATCTTCTATAAAGTATGAGGTTTGTAATATGATCTTAACTTGGAACTAATCCCATGCATTTAGAGATACAAACTTTCTTAGTTCAACCCTTTCAATTGTAGTGATCTCGGTAGTTAGCCATTTCATTTGTATCTACAATAAACAGTTCGACAGTGAGCCACCCAATAGTGAGACACCTATTGGTAAACACAACTATAACTAGTTATACTTTCTTGAGAGTTAAAACTCTTCATGGTTTTTCCCTTTTTGGGTTTTCCACGTACAAATTTCAATGTTCATCTTGTGGTTGTGTTCTTCTTATTTATTCTGCATTATTTGTTTTAATTCAATCAACTTCATTTGATATTTTAAGGACAAATTCAATTGGTAAAACTTTTATTGTTTTATTTGTAGGAATACTAATTAACCCCCCTCTCAATATCTAGTGCTTTCAACTTGATCAATAATCTTTACCTAATTTTTCTTCTAGGGCCTAATTGATGCCCAATTTGAATCCCCAAGTGAACCTTATCAACTACATAGGATCAAGGTCAATTGCACAACTTTAGCCCTCAAATAAATAATTCTCAATTCCATAGATTATTCTCCTAGTTACACATATTAAGCCCCCAATTGCAGAGTTACTAGGTTTTGGTGTAATTTGGCCCGATTTTGGCATGTGGGGTTCCCATATGAGTTCCAGACACTTGGGATGGAATTGTTATCTATTCTCTGTGTTTGGGGGTCTGTATGGCTTAATTTTCATTTATTCATCTCTATCTATGTTTTCCAATTCTTGAATATTAATAAATCCAATTTTTACTACTTTCGAAAGTGGATTCATTGGTGTATCTTGATAGATAAGGCCCAAAGAGGCTCATGTTTGATTTATGATTTTGTTTCTTGAATTATGGATTCATGTATTATTCATATGAGTTATCTATGCCTTGGATGCCTATCCTTCCTTTGAATGAAACCCTAGGTTAGTGGTGTCTATGTTGGAAATATAAAGAAATTGATTATGTGTTGCATTGATGTTTTGTCATTGATGTCAACACTAGCTGTTATGGTTATTTACCGCCTTCTGATAGAAGGATTGGATTGGGAAGATTATCAGTTGATTGTCACTGGTATGATCTGAATGATGGAATAAGTTTGTATGAATGGTTTATATGTTTCTGAAGTATGTTTCAATCAGTTGGTATTGACTTGATGATCAAATGCTATCTTCTATTCTTGTAAGCTTTCTTTGTAGGTCTGGTAAGGGTTTCACCGGTATAGGTTTATTGAAAATCTTTTATATAATGCATAAGTGGTGTTGGTGAGGCTTCTAGAAGGGATTAGAGATATTGATGATGATTGTGTTCCTGCCTCTACTGATTGATGTCATTTCTTTGGTGTGTGTCAATATAATTTAGGTCTGATGTTATCTAGGTTATGGACTAGTTTCATGAAACGTGTTGGTGGGTCCTCCTGATGCACTTCTAGGATGTTTTATTGATTGGACAATATTTGTTTGGCCTTAGGACAACATGTTTTATGATTTTATTTGTGGATTATTTAATGGATCTATTAAATTATCATTTGGGTGGCCGACCAAATTGGTTAGGTCCCAGGTTGATATAAAAGTGATGTAAGATCTCATTGTAGATCAAATGTATAGGCAAGGAGCGAATAATGTAATAATAATTTTTGCAAAGGATTTGGTTGATCAGAGGTGATCGAGTTGGTTTTATGCAAGAGGTTTTAGGCCTTTGGTATTGAGCTTAATTAGAACTATACTCAGGCATAAGAGATGCTATACTTTCAGTCCAATCTTCATTCTGGATTGTAGTCTATTGTTTTCTGTAGTTAGTGAGGCTCCTTTTGTGATGAGTGGTGTGCTCTAGGTTGTTGGCCTTCTTGCATGTGTAGGCCCCTTCTTGTAATATTTATTCATTTGATCAGTGGATAGATATTGTGGCTCTCCAAACCCATCATGGTTTTTCCTCTTTAAGGTTTTCCACCTATAAATCTATGGTGTTCATATTTGTGGTTGCACTATTGCTTATCGTTATATGCATTTATGTTTACCACTTGTTGAGTTGCTGTATTAATAAGGTTAAATTTCTCCATTCTAGTAGAACACTGATTCACCCCCCCTCTCAGTGTTCTTGGATTCCAACAACTGGTATCAGAGCCTGGTCCTCTTTTTGTAGAAGCCTAACCACTTGAGGAAGATCCTAAAACCAAAGTCCATGGAGATGTGTTTGAGGCAACAACTTGAAGTTGCTCTTGAATATTTTGAAGCTAAAAAATTTAAAATATAAAGCTGGAAGATAAACTTAGATCTGCAAAAGAATTCATTATCACTCTGCAAGAAAAGTTATCTAATGTTGAAGCTAAAAGGAAGGAACTTATGCAAAATGAAGATGATGAAGAGAAGGATGCCCTTAAGGAACAATGTCAGAAGCTAAGACATGAGAATGGTGTGATGAAGAATGAAATGCAAGCCCTAACTATAAGGATGTGCAAGGAGATTGAAGACCAAAAGAAGAGTGAAGAAAATCTTTCTGTATCTCTGAAAGACAAATTTGAGGAATGCATTAGGTTGGCACATGAGAATGACATGTTGAAAACTAAATTGGTACAATCATAGAACAATGAGCAAGAGTTGGAAAGAATGGTGACAATCCTAAGAGGAGATATAGATGCTGCAAATGAATACAAAGATAAGTTCAAGGTTAGTCCTGCTAAACTTGATGAAATATTGAAGGATCAAAGGCACAAGGGAGACACTAAAGGACTTTGATTTGAACAAGGTCAAAGCCCCGGTACTGCAAATGAAGATCAGACATCCGGTATGCATAATGATCAAAAGGTCAACCGATATCAGAGGTCAATGATAAGGCAACCCAATTCACATAAATTCAATGGTAGATGTTTTGTTTGCAATAAATTTGGTCATATGGAAATACATTGTAGAAATAGAGAAAATATGAATAACAATGCAGTTCTTGGTCAATATTTAAATTGTAAAAGGTATGGTCATAAGACAAAAGATTGTAGAATAAATGTGAAATGTCATGCATTTGGAAAGTTTGGACATATGGTGAATCAATGCAGGTCAAGGGATGATCAAGGTTACAATAAGGAAATTTAGAATAATAATATCACTTGTTATGCATGCAAAAAATTAGGACATATTGCTAAATTTTGCAAAAGCAAGAACCTACCGACAGGAAGTGATAAATCTAATGAAAAAGGAAAGAAGAAGGTTGATGACATTCAGAAGGAGCATGAGAAGAAGTGGGTTATGAAGTCCGAGGCTCAACTAGTAGAATCAATTGCCCCATATGTTCATTTGACTGAAGGATATGTTGGCATCATGAAGTTTGGAGTACTTAATAAGTTTTCATCATAACCGATAGAAAAAGGATTATAGTGGATTGGTAAGGAACAGGGGACTAAAGACTTCCATCGGTGAGCAGAGATCGGTTTACAAGAAGCAATCAGTAGATTAAGCTAAGTAAAGCAGGTTTACTGATATAAAGAAAACAACCATGAACAAATCACAATGGTGAAATGTAGATCTGTTCAAATTAGAAAGTGTCAGTTGAAGTCAGAGTGCTTGTTAGAGAACTAGCAAGATTTGTAGCATGAACAACTAGTCCCACTGGTATAATCAGTAATATTTGAGGAATGAATAAATTGGTGCATAGAATGATTTTTTGAGTTCATGTTTTGGAGGGAAAGTGAGCACCAAGAATGAAGACAACTATATTCATGTTTTTCATCTTGAATTTGTGTGTTGATGGAGTGGTGAGTGGATTGAGGTTGTAAGTTAGAGCAAAGGTGCAAAATAAGTGAAGTGCAGAAGGGTTCCTCATGAATCGGTCAAGCCATCATCGAGCAAAGATTGAAGTAGATATAGAACAGATCTATGTTGGCATTATGTGAACCAATATGATGACATAATGACATTGTATGTTGTCATTGATGTCAATATGCTGAAGAGAAGAGAACCGGTATAACACTGTGAACCGACATTTGTGCCAAAGTGAAGTAGTGTGTTTGTTTAAGGTGAACCGGCATGTGGTTATGGGAACTGGCACATGGAAGCTTTGTATGACTACTGGTTGGTAGTCTCAACTTCAGGGTTTCTGGTTGAAGTGCTTCAAGCCTGTGTGGCTCAACCGGTGACTTTGTGTGATGAGTTAGCATTGTAACGAAGAACAGATCATGTTGCCACGTCAGCCTTGTGCGCGTGAAGGATCTTGCATGAAGGAGATTGTTCTAATCTACCTCAGGAATGTGCGAAGCCTATAAACACTGATAACGTGTGATGGGTTATCAGCTACCATGAAATCGGTGGAAAATGAATGATGGAGAATGTCTTGAGATTGGATCAAGACTGTTGCATTTAATGCAATATGCTCAATGGTCAAGATTGAACTGTTTGAATTCATTAACCTAACAGGTTTAGGGTTTAGGGTTTATGCTACCGACCTATCTGTTTCCTATAAGGTCAATGTTGTGTTTCTTTATGAGGTTGTTGGCAAAAGTTGTGTGTGATTATCCAAGTGAAGAGATACGTGATTCTTGCCAAACCAGAAGAGAGAAGTGATACCTGCAGAGTGTAAGTGCAGAAGGTGAAGAGGAGCTAAAGTGGATCTGCATTGGCATTGAGTGCTGTTACTAGATCTTTGTAATACCTATTGATCTCTAACCACTTCAACAGTTGAGAAATCCCTTAACAGGGTAGCTTTAACCGGCTTGCTGTAAATCCTTTAACAAGGTGACTCAAAACCATTGAGTTCTTGAAATCCTTTAACAAGGTAACCTTTAACAGGGTTTAACCCTTAACCGGGTATTCTAGCCATCCCTTAACTAGGTGATCCCAAACAGGATCGGTTCCTAACAGAACCTATTGTATTAGTCTTTAACTAGACAAGGCTCCTAATAGAGTGGACTTCTAAAGAGTTCAAAAACAGCTTGTGGGTATTCATCCCCATCGTGGTTTTTCCTAGTTGGGTTTTCATGTGAAAAATCTCTGTGTCATGTGTGGTGATATTCTTGTGATGGTTTGAGTGATTTGTGTCTGAAGGTAAATCATGCTGATCTAGCTATTTATATATCCTTTGATGATAGATTACTTGTTCATGCACTAGGGTGAAATGGAAATGAAGTATTAGATTGTTTGAAAAGATAAGTGTCAACCGGTTTATGCTTGTCTTAGGTATTTTGGGTTTTACCTGTTGTACTCTATTTAAGACCGGTGTTACTGTTTGATTGTCAAAGCAAAGTGTTTGCTGACAAACCGGTTTAAGATCATGATTTTTGCCTGTACTGATTCACCCCCCCCTCTTAGTACCAGTTTGGTACTATCCATTCATCATTGAGTTATCAATCTATACGTCAAAAAAGTGTCATCATCAGATCAATGACTTATTGCTCTTTAATATTTGTAGCATAGTAAAATCCCTTAACCAGGTGACATCCTAAATGATGATCATAAATCCTTTAACAAGGCTACCTCTAATAGGGTAAAGGTTCTAATAGGCCTCGAAGAAAATCCCTTAACCGGATGGCACCTAACAGTGTCTTTGTAATCTCCTAACATGGATGGCAACTCACTGGGTGTACCTAAGAATAGTGCAGATTTTGTGAGTTTCTACTCACACTGTGGTTTTCTCCCATTTGGGTTTCCACATGATAAATCTTGATTGTCATGTGTATTTAATTTTTTGTGTGCATGTTTCTTATTAATATTACTTATACTGATAAGTGTTAGTTTGAATAAGAGTTTTGATTAAGGTTAAATTTAAAATAAACTGGTATAGTGTTGATTAACCTCCCACCTCTTAGTCACCGATTAATATAAACAATTGGTATCAGAGGAAGGTCCTTTGAAGAAAATTTTAACAACTTGAGGAAAAGATCATGGAAGAATACTAGTATCAGAAGCATCTTGATGAAGCTAATGAGATGATTGCTCAGCTAAAGGAGAGACTGAAAAAATCACTTGCTAAAAGGAAGGAACTCGCTCTACAACTTAATGAAAGTCACGGAATCATAGATCAACTCTTTGATTGGAGTGGATCTGAAGAAGTAGAAGATGTAGTCTTAGAGATGATGGAAAAGAATAAGAAGTTGGCTGAAGAAATCACAAATCTAAAAAGAGAGCAAGAAAGTTGGGCCTTGAGAATGACCGAAATATTAGAAGCTAGTAGAATAGTAGAAGAAAGAAAGAGAAATGCAGATGAGCACTGTCAAAAGTTGAAAGAGCCAAAAGGCTTGTTGAAGAAGCTGTTAGGGATCCCATAGATACTGAGAGGGGGGGGTGAATCAGTGTCTAACCGGTAATTAGAATTTCTTAACTTAAAACATGCAGAACATAATATAACAGTGTACCGGTATGCAAGAAATAATGCAATAAACAGAATCAAGAACATCCACATGAAAATAACACCATAACACAAGATTTTAATGAAGAAACCCAGTGTGGGAAAAACCTCGGTGGGATTTGTGACCCACAATATTCACTCACTGGCCAATAAGAGAATATTACTTACAATAGGGGCCTGCACATGCAGGAAGGTCAACTACCTAGAGCTCACTGCTCAATGAGAAGTCTCATTGACTTACAATAAGGATTATAAAAATCCAATATCTTGTATTGCTTTACAATAGCATCATCAATGCCAAATTCAGTACCGGTTCCTGCTCTGTTATTTACATATACCCCTTAACCTATATTTCACACAATAGGTCTACCTAATATTTTTCTATATGCTTCTACACCTCATCATAAATGTCTACAATGATCTCTTTTATATATAAGAGTCATTTTACAATTTTCCAAGTCGGCTTACACATTTTTAAAATAATAAACAAAATATAATATGACAAAATCCTGTCGGCCTCTGTGCCGGTATACTTCCTTTCTTTTGTGTCAGTGCCGGTGTCTTGAGTGCCAGTGGAGAGTGTGATCTGCTGATGCTGATATAATGCTTTTGTCAGTGCCATAAGATTTCAAGGTTTCCATCAATGAAAAAACCTTCAATCACATACAATGCCTCATTGGAGTGTGCATATGCCAACAATCTCCCCCTTTGGCATTGATGGCAACACTCATGAGAAATTTCAAAAATGTGAAGTCCAAAAAAGATCCAAAAATGTGAAGTCCAAAAATGTTACCAAAAATGTGTGTGCTCCCCTTGAGGATATGATTCCTGTCCTGTGATTTTAATTTTCTCATTCCACTACTCCCCCTTTGGCATCAATGAAAAAAGTTGTCAAGATGTCAGTAGAATTTATAGTTTCAACCTTGTAGCTGGGTAGTTATAATTTGAAAAAGATCTCCCAAAATCAAGTTTATACTATCCATAAACTTTTTGCTATCCTTTATTGCTGTCTCCATTCTCTTCACTGTACCGGTGAGATGCTGCAAATGCTCTGCCAGTGTTTTGATCTCAAATGTTTTTCCTTATTTATTATCATTTCTTTCTCTCTTTCCAATTTAAGTAGTTCGTCCTCAAAATTTGTTATCTTCTCCTCAAAAACTGATAGTGTATCAGGTGATTTGACAAAACTATCTACAAGTTTATTGATCTCATCCTGTACCTTGCTCATTTTCTTGTCTATATCTACAGTCAAAAGTTTGTTTTATAGGTATCTTTGTACATATTTTTGTACTCTTTCAACAAATTACATAATTCCGGTAGAAGTGTGTCAAAATATCTATTACACTTCTTTATTTGCTCATCAAAGAATTTCTATTTTTCAACTTCTACTTTATCCTTCACTGACTCTTCTTTTATTTTCTCAATGTTTTCTGAGATATATTTACATAGTGTATCCAGTTGTCCTAAAGAATCTTTATTGCCTATATTACAATTGGGAGCAATTACCTTCAAAATTGGTATGGTATCATCAATTGCTTTGTAAGCTTGTGAGTTGCAGCTGGTTATTTTCTTGATAGAATCAAGTAGTACCTCAGTCACATTGGTTGATTTGAAGCTTGATGATGAATCAACAATCTGAGTACTGGTGGAAGTAACCAAGCTTGTATTGACCTCTGGTAGGTCTGTTTGTGTCTGCAATTCTTTAAGCAATGGTTTTTCACTAGTTGTCGGTGGTACTATTTCCTTATGTACCTGTTCTTGTTCCTGAGTCTTTTGCTTTATTTGTTCCTTTGTTTGTTGCAATGCCTCAGTCCGTGTCTAAGTTTTTACCTCTTGTTCTTTATCTTCTGTCAGTTTCTCCTATGAGTTATCAGTTTCCTCAGCTACCGGAGGCTCACTAGCCATATTTGTCTTATCTGTTGTATCTTTGTCTACCACTATGTTGATCTTCTAAGTATCAACATCCATAGTATATAGGACTTCAGGATTAGGATTATTATCCTCTACATCCATACTCTTAGCTACCGGTTGATCTTCAATAGTTGTTGATTTTACCAATGGAGTAATTAAAGGAGGTGGGGGTAAGTTGTCTCTAACCTTGATACTAGGGGGTCCACCAACTTTTCCTTTCCCCTTGTCTCTATCTTTTTGATAAACTTTAATGGGTTTGGGGTTCATGTACTCTTCTTGTTTTTCTTTCTCAACTAGGAACATATCCCATCCATTTTCTATCTCCTCTGTTACTTCATTAACTCTTCCTACCATTAAAGCAATGTGCCAGTGTGCAGTAGAAAATACTGTCCGGTTGGCTTGAGCAATTAGGTCATCAATTTCTTGGGGAGAGTTTACCAGATATACAATAAGTAGCTTTTCAATCTTTATTTTCTTATCCAGTTCTATCACTGCTTGTCTTCTTGCTTCTAGTCTTTTAAATAGTTCATCAGGAATTTCATTGACTACTTCCATCAAAAATTTCTTGTACATATCCATATGTAATATAACACTATTTTCAACTTGCTCTTTTTCATCAGCTGTTAGAGTGTCATATATTTTCTCTATGTTCTTCAATTTACCTTCCTTTGTGATTTCATTCAGTAGTATATCAAGAGTGTCCAAGTCTTTATTTGTCCTTTTCTTCTTCTTGGGTGTCAGTTTCTTCTTTGGTGTGGCCTTTCTTACCGGAGATCTCACTGCTTGTTGCTTTTGTCTTGTCCTTCTGGGTGAGGGTGTGGTTGCCAGTGAGGGATCTCTTTTTCTTACAACTCTTTTGAAAGTTGCAGGCATGTCACTTCCTGAAGAAGTACCTACTGGTGATAGGTGAGTTTCAGGTTATGGAGCTGCTAACTCATCCTTTGTTATACCAGTTTTCTTCAATACATCTTCTTTGATGGCTTTTGCTTGTCTGGAACCTTTCCTTACAACTACCTCAACCTTTTTCACCCTTTTCTTTGATTGAATTTATCTTTCAATATTTTCTGCACTACCAAATACTTCTTCCTTAGGTTCTCTGGGGGCTTCCAGAAGTGCTTTAGCATATGTTTCAACTATGTGATCATCTGTTTCATAGCCCATCTCGGTTACCCAAACTATCCTTGGGATGACTGCTTCCATCCAGATTTCATCTTTCTTGATGACAAAGCATATTTCATCTTTGTATTTGTCTACAATCTTCTTTGATAACCTTATTCTTTTCTTCATTTTGGCCTTTAATGCTTGAAAAAAGTTATGAATATTGTTTTCCTTGTTCTCACCCATGTTATTGAATAGCTTTGTTAATTGTTTGCCTACTGGTATATCATATCCAAGTTCTTTGTAACCTATACCAGGAACCTGTTTTGTTATGTGTAGCATCAGACATACTAACAGATTTCCAAACCTGAAAGTTCCTTTCTTGTCCTTCTTGATCTTTCCAAGGTTGTCAATTAATTCATCCTTTAACCACTCACATATATCAATGTTTGCATTGTCTGTGACCATGTCATAAGCACTCTTAATGCATAATCTTGAAACTGAATTAAGTCTATTTGCATGAGTAGCTTTATATCCTAATATCATGTTGATGAATCTCACATTGATATCTGTTACATCATTAACTCTTAGGGACCTCTTGTTGAATGTTGCACTAGTTAGGTTTATAACTAGGTCATTGGAAACTTTCTTGGTTTTATCTAGTCTTTTACCGATGTTCGGTAACCCTGTGACAACTTTCACAGCTTCTTTGGTGATCTTGTGGACTGCATCTAACTAGAAAAACTTTCCATGTACCCTACTTAAGACTATCCTAATCACATCCTTGGGGAATTCAGGAATGCTAAGGATCTCTGTAAATCCTAGGGTCTCAATGATCTTGTGTTCATCTTTTATATTGTCGGTATTATCACATATCACAGTTTTAAACATGGTTTTAATTTCTTCATCTCCCAACTCTTCAATGTTGCAGTGGATGTACATTTTGGGGTCTTCAGCATAAACAACTCCCTTAGGAATTTGAGAAAAAGAACCTAAGGTATCATCTTTCTTTGCTATCTCAGGAACTAACTGAAATACAGGCCTAGGTCTTTTTATCACTTCAACAATAGTAGGGTTTGCTATATATTCAATTGCAGAGGTGCATGCCATGATTAAATACCTTTTATTGCCTTAGGATGGATGATTGTTTGGAGTGTTCTTGCTTCTTGCTCGAAATGCCTTAGCTCGGAGTCTTCACGCTCTTCATAAATTTGAAATCTCGGTGAAATGAAATGGAGCCAAAACCTTGATTATATAGTGTCTATTTTCTATCTACCACATTAATTGCATGCCGGTTAAGTATTCACTTAACATTGTTTGCTAGTAATAAGTAATTTCCAACTTCTTATCTCTAACTGAGGGAATAATAGCACATGTATCAATAGATTGCCAAACCCTCAAGGAAATTTTCTTCAATTAGATGAAGAACTTCCTGCTGGTGGAGCATTGCTCTATCCTTCTGGTGAAGCATCACTCTGTTCTGCCGGTGAAGTATTGGTTTGTTCTATCAGTGGAGGAGTATTCCCAATATTTAGATCAGCTTTTCTAATCCATTGTTTTGAGAATTTTTGCTTAACCTCTTCAACTTTTTCTTTACCTTTCAAGCTAGAACTTTTGTTGTCTACTGGTGTTCCTTTACTTCTATAGAATTTAGCAATATGCCCAATCTTGTTACATGCATAACAAGTTACATTATTTTTCTGAATAGGTTTCCCATAACCTATGCCAGTTTGTGTTCTGCATTGATTAGATAAATGTCCAAATCTTCCACAAACATAACATCTCACATTCATTTTGCAGTTTTCAGAGTTGTGACCTACTTTGTTGCATTTAGAACATTGACCGGTGGGTGTGTTGATATTCTGATAATTTCTAGATCTACATTCATTTTCTCTATGACCATACTTATTACAGTTAAAGCATTTTCCATTGAATTTATAAGCATTAGGTTGTCTTACCTGTTTGCTATGATCTTGAGTATTTGCAGTATCGAAGCTTTCACCAACATCAAAGCCAATTCCAGAAGTGTCACCTTTAGGTTTTTGATTCTTCAGCAAGGTGCCAAGTTCCTCTGAGCTTTTCTTGAATTTTTCTTTATGTTGATTTGTAGTTTCTAGTTCTCTTTCTAAGACTTCTTTTTGTCTCATCAATGCATTTGAGTCATTCTAAGTATGCATCAGATCTATCTTCAACATGTCATTTTCATAGCTAAGTCTTGTGTTCTCATTTGCTGCATCACTTAGTCTTCTATTCAATTCTTCTTCATTCTTCTTCCTATCCTCAATCTCTTTGCAAAATCTCATAGTCATATCCTGCATTTCATTTTTTGTTGTCATGATCTCTTGTTTCAACTTGCTTATTATATCATTAAGTGATTCCTTTTCATCATTCTCATTTTGCAATTTTTCACAAAGTTCTCTTCTCTTTTTTCTTGCAATAGTAAAATTTTCTTGAAGTGCCTGAATGATGTCATGAGCTGCCCTTAAATCATCTTCCAGTTTGATATTTTTCAATTTTTCTGCATCATAGTTTGTAAGAGCTCCTTCTAGTTGATTCATCAGATTTTCCATCTTTAGCAGCGTCAAGATCTTCCTCGGGCTGTTAGGCTTTTGAAAATAGAGGACCAAGTTCTAATACCAATTGTTAGGGATCCCACAGATACTGATAGGGGGGGGGGGGTGAATCAGTATCTAATTGGTAATTAGAATTTCTTAACTTAAAACATGCAAAACATAATATAACAGTGTACCGGTATGCAATAAATAATGCAATAAATAGAATCAAGAACATCCACATGAAAACAACACCATAACACAAGATTTTAATGAGGAAACCTGGTGTGGGAAAAACCTCAGTGGGATTTGTGACCCACAATATTCACTCACTAGCCAATAAGAGAATATTACTTACAATAGGGGCTTGCACATGCAGGAAGGCCAACTACTTAGATCTCACTGCTCAATGGGAAGTCTCACTGACTTACAATAAGGATTATACAAATCCAATATCTTGTACTGCTTTACAATAGCATCTTCAATGCCAGATTCAGTACTGGTTCCTGCTCTATTCTTTACATATACCCCTTAACCTATATTTCGCACAATAGGTCTTCCTAATATTTTTCTATATGCTTCTACACCTCATCATAAATGTCTACAATGATCTCTTTTATCTATAAGAGTCATTTTACAATTTTCCAAGTCGGCTTACACATTTTTACAATAATAAACAAAATATAATATAACAAAATCCTATTGGCCTTTGTGCCAGTATACTTCCTTTTTTCTGTGCTGGTGTCGGTGTCCTGAGTGTCGATGTAGAGTGTGATCTGCTAATGCTGGTATAATGCTTTTGCCGGTGCCATAAGATTTCAAGGTTGCCATCAATGACAAAACCTTCAATCACATACAATGTCTCATTGGAGTGTGCATATGCCAACATAAGCCCTAAGAGAGAATGATGCAATCATCATTGAAAAGGATGAAGAAATTCATATTCTTACTCAAGAGAATATAGTTATGTATGAGAATATGCATGGAAAAATAAAGGAAAATGAGAAGATGATGAAGGAGATTAAACAACTAAAAAATGAGTTAAAAGCTACAGATGAGAGAAATGAAAAGATGAGAAAATTTAATGAAAGATCTGAGAAGACACATAATCAATTAAAATCTTAGAGGAGACAAAGGAGACAATCGGTCTTGGTTACTCCAGTACAGGTCCAATGGAAACTAGAGAATCATCTAATCCCAAGAGGATGAAGGATGATAAAAGGAACAAATCAGGAATGAAAGGTATGAAGTTTTCTAAATCCTCTTGCAACTATTATGGTAAACTGGTTCATAAGTCTGCTGTCTGTAGAAATCGACTAGTCAGTCACAAGATACCATTCACCTTTGATGGTTATTACTATAATTGTCACAAGTATGGACACATTGCTTATGAATGTAGACCTTGATCAAGTAGCATGTCTAGTAGAAGAAGCTTTAATGGATATTGCTTCACGTGCAATAAATATGGATACAAAGTTGAAGAATGCATGTTGAAGAAAAATGCATCAAGCTCTCCATCCAAACCGATTAGCCCTAACAGAAAGGGTAATTAGCTCAATGCCACCTGTTCTACTTGTGGCAACTTTGGTCATGTTGCAGTGAATTGCAAGATGAGAATGGGTCGGAGAAATAATGCAGGACCATGGAAGACAACTAGTATGGCATGTTTCAAATGCCATAAGATTGGTCATTTGGCCAAAGAGTGCAGGAATCGATCCTACAACTAGTTTGAAGACAGAAACCAGTTTAGCAAGAAGAAAGGGACAAATGTTTTGAAAGGAAAGAAGATAGTTGAAGAGGTGAAGAATGAAATGAAAAGGACATGGACTAAAAAGGAAGAAAGAAAAGAAGAAAAGAAGTAGTCTAAAACTAAGTCATCATCCATTGGTGATGAAAGTTCTTCTTCAAACTAAGCAAACTGATGCTCAGGGGGAGCACTTATTAAAAAACCATGGCTGATTCCCCGTAACCAAAGTGAGGTAATTATTATTTTCATCACTTAGACAAGTTGACATATTATTTGTAATTCTTCATTGGTGAATTATTAAGAGTATAAGTGTTAAAGGTTGTATTATTACCGATACGAAAGTTACACTGGTAAATTATAAAATATTACCGTTTGAGGTTGTACAACTTAACCATTGAAAAGGCGTACTGAACAACTTAACTTGTAAATAAGGAAATGAAATCTAATTTTGTTTATCTTTCTTTCATCTATGCATTTGAGAGCTCCTAGTGAGATCAATGGCTTTCTAAATCTGTCAAGTGCATTACGTGCAAAGTTAGTTTGGAGATCAAGCGGTGAAGCTTTGGTGATTGGGAGCTCTAGCAAAAATGGTAGAGGAAACTAATCTATGAATTTTGTTATAATTCATCATGGTAGCTTCCGTGTTGACCCCTATGTTGGTTGAGGTTGTTAAGGAAACACAATCTGAGTTCAAGATACATCCTATGAATGTCAGAGAAGTTGATAAAACGGGTGCCCTGTCATTTGTGCCCTATGGTGTGTTATTGATTGAAGATGTTCATTCCTTCATCCATTGAAAGCTTGAAGGTCTTGGAGACAAATTAATTCAAGATGAATTCAAAGGGTTCTACGACAATGGTTTATTGAAGGCAGAACATATGCATCTAAAGACCAAGGGTTTGTCATATGCTATTGATATTCAAAACCAATTCCATGCCAATTGGATCAGATATGTGCTAAGTAGAGTACATGACCAGTTTCTATGGTTGGAAATTGAAGCTCCAATCAAAATCACAAAGGATGTGATCTGAAGAGTAACAAGGTTTAGCGAAATAGGTGAAGCACTAACCCTAAGGACAATATCATCCAGTGAGGTCACTTAGTTGACTTAATCTTTGATATGACAAGAGAGAAATGATAGTCAATCACATTGAGGATGCAGAAGTAAGGTTTGCATCTATAGTAATAGCTTATAGAGTGTACCAATCAAGCCACATGAAAATCTTTCTGAGCAATGCTATCCATGTTGCTCACCAGATCATCAAAGAGGATGCAACATACGACATTTGTGAGATGATATGGATTCAATTCCTGGTGAACATGGACCAAATTAAGGAGGACAAAAAGAAATAATTCAAGTATTGTTCAATACCGGTACGTATCTTCTTCTATGTGCAAAATCTCTTTCCCGATAAGGGAAATGTAGTGTGGTCTAAAGATAAACCTATCACAGTTCAAATAGGTGAAATGATTAGAGACTTAGGTGATAAGTTTGGAGAGACAATGTGGGGTTATTTTAGATAATTCCAAACTAGAATGCATCAAAGAGAAAGAATCTTGACTGGTATAGTTTAAAATAACAAGGACACTATTTGCTTTCTTGTTGATGCTGATCATTGCATCATTCAAGCGGTTGAACCTAGAAATTTCTGGGTACTTGCTATGGGTTATGAGATCGAGGCAGACATTGCCAAAATATATGCAAACATGTTACTATCTAAACTAGTAGACAGAAAAGCTAAGAGATTTGGAACTTATGAGGAGGCAAGCTCCAAAATTAAGAAGGAACTCAAAGAGCCTATCATTCAAAAGAAAGTTAGGAAAGTGATTGAGGCCTTAGACTAGAAATATGGAGGTGAAGCATCTAGTGCCACTGCCCCTATTGTTGTCAAATTCGGATTTCCCTATCTCCTCTGTAAGAAAATTAGAGCCCTTGTTTCATATGGAGAGAAAGATAAGAAAATCAAAATCTGGAATAACATATAACAAGGTTTATACAAAACCTTCTACACTTTAAGCTTATCCTAAGCTTACGTGGGTATACCTCTTGTGAATACTTTCACAATTATAATATAAGATCCACAGTAAACCAGTGTTAGAAAGCTATAAACCTTATCACCTCAACAATACTAAAACATAAAAGAAAATCTATATTCATTTAAGTCTGGACCCCAAGAAAGATAGAAAAACTCCACAAATATTATCAGTGCCTTATCTGGACTATAGAGTCACCCAAACTAGACAAGAATCTTGAATCAGAACATTCACGTACATCTCATCACTTCGACTTCATCAACCTAATATATGCCTGACATATATATAATTTTTTCCTTTTTGCTAGACCAGGTTATCAAATTCAGGCAAAAAATATTGATTTACTAACAAAAAGGTTTCACATATATTTAATTCCCCTCCTTGAGAGAAAAACCTAAAACATGTCTGTAAGATTGCCTTACAACCCCTATTCAATCAAATAACCCTAGATTATTTAAAAGAAATCAGTAAATCAATAAATGCACACAAGAAGACAACAAAGATATAGACTCAAAATTCTTTGATTTGTATATTAATATTCATTTTCAAAAATCATACATAACTCAAGGTGCTTTTTGAAAAACTAGAAAACCGTAGATAAATTTCGGCAAAGTTTCTTTTCAAATTCTTGTGATCCCTCCTTCAATAGTCCTAGTATCCATTTATAATAATATGGATGTGAACAACCTTTGGAATTTCCTAGGAATAGTTTGTTACAACCATAATTCTATCTTGAAAGAGGTACAAATCATTTTCATCCCTAACTTCCTTAAGGTTGTTACAATGCTGCAGCATCAATTGATTATTCTTGATCCTCCGCTTCTTGCACCATATATTTATCTTTCCATCCTTGAAATATGTCATCATTTGGCGAAGAGTAACTAATAATATTCTTCTTCAATTTATTTAATCTTTTCTAGGTGTTCCTCAACTTCTCAACTTCAGTCTCCAGAAAATTATAGTGTGACTTTATCTTTTCAATTTCCTCAATTGATCTAATGAATAAAGATGTATCATTTGAATTGATAACATCATTTATCCGTTAAGATAAGTTATGGCCCAGCACACCAAGCCATATTTCCTCATCCTTTATTTTGCTAGCACTAACAAAACCTCTAGGAAATAATTCAAACTTTTGGTGAACATACTCTTTTCTATACAGGTTTGCCTTTCTTTCTAAACTAGATCTCTCCTCTACCAACCTGGACATGCCCTTTACCAACTCACAAGTAGCCTTAATAGTGGCATCAACATTTTTATCCTCATGAGATGAGCACAAAATTTCCAAATCCCCCTCTCTAACCATCCATTTATCCAAAATTGGCTCCAGGGCTGCCTTGTCCTCCTTTAGTGCCATTAACATGCTCAAAACTCTCTTCATATATGTACACAATAGAAGCACCCAGTGTGTCAGCAAACTTCAAAATTGTGCCCATAATCTTTTCTTCATATTTACTTGCAAATAAGGCTTGAGCTTGCTTCAATTTTTCCATTTCATCTTGAATAGACTCAATAGATTGGAAACCAGGATTTATAGGGGACAAGGTAAAGTCAATGATTGGACTAGTAGATGGAGGTTTAGCTGGAGAAGAGGCAATCATCAAGGTAGAAGATTCACCTTGATGATGTTGCCTTGCTATTTGATTCTTCAATTTGGCAATCATACTATTCCTCTGAGCTATTTAAGCTTTGGCTTCATTGTAGGCTTCTAGGATTACCTCCAACTTAACCTAGAGATCAGCCTTTTCCTTGGCCTCTTTCTCAGCTACAACCATGTTGAATTTTGTTGATTCCAAAATTGTCCTAGCAGCCTCCACTACCCTTGTGTCTTTTACTCTCTTCACAATCATGCCTCCGAGATAGCTGGACTTTGAGGTGTCCTTCCTCTTTTTTCTCTGCTCCCTCCTTAGTGACCACATGACTAAGGCATCATGATCATTGCTATAAGTTATTCCTTCTGGGTGCTTTGTTTCCTTCCTTACTACCTCAAGCAATAATGCATCTACTATATCCCATTCAGGGAGAATCAAAACTCTTGCTTCTGCAATCATCTTCCTTCCTGATTTTGGGGTAATCTTCCCAAATTATGTCAACATTTCTTGCTTTACATCTACTTCAACTGCAGATGTATCTTTGTGAGGATTCTCACATTTTCTTTTCTCACATCTTGCCTTGAATTGGCCTATATTTATTCTCCAAACAAACTGCAAGAAGGATCCTATTTTGCTAAAACTATCATTTGCCAAAAACTCCTCACTAGCCTGCTTAATGATAGGGACTAGTTCTTTACCTATAAAGTCCTTTGCAGTTAGGTCCATTTGGGCACTTGTCAGTTCTTTAGGCATTCCTTCTTACAACACATCATAACTGAGAGCAATTTCCCCAAGGCTTCCTAATTGTAGCAGTTGCTCTACTACTACATGTTTATCCCCTACATGTGTTGGGGAATCGGAGGGGTAATACAAGGGCCCATCTGTCTCTATTTTTGCCCTACTTTATGCCTCTTAGGGGAGTCTGGAATCTCAAAAATATCTTCTAATGCCCTTTTCCCCTTTGAAGTAGAAGGCTCTTCCCTTATTTGCATCAGTACACTATACTTTGACCCTTTTTGCATTGCATATTTTTCTGGGGAGATCACCTTGGATAAGGAAGGGTTAGCTAAAGCCAGCTTGGCTTTTTTAGGATTGGCTTTCATTAAAGCCTCCTTCTTTTCCTTCATGGTTTGTATTAAATCCTCAAAGTAATCTACCAAAAACTTAATCTTTTCCCGAAAAGGATGAAAACTAACCAGAGGATCATAACTACTATCAAAATAATAAATGAAATCCAAAGTCTTCTTGAAAGCTAGACATTTTTATTTACTAACTTCTTTCATAGCTAAATTGAACTCATTCCTTATTAAATCCTTAGGGAAATGAAACTGGTGTGCCTTACCTTGCATATGGCTCTCTTCTTAAACATACCATTAAAGAAATCCTCTGGGTTGGCAAATCTCACTACTGCAGTAGACAAACTATATGGCCAAAAGAAATACTCAAGATGTGTCCAACCACCCTTGGTGATTAAAAACTGATGTGCTATAATAATAGTTGTGAAAATTGTTCCTTTCCCCCTAATTGTCAATTCTGCTTCTTGGAGGCCTCCAATCAACCTCAGGACCTCAGCAATTCCTATCTTCAATGGGACTTCATATGGGAGTAAATATGGAGTTCCTCTAAAACCAAACACTCTGAACACAGTGGAGACAGGGTACAAATATATGTCACCCCAGTTATGCACAATATTGATGTCTTCAGAAAATTCATTAGGCCTAAGGAATTCAAGGAGAGCTTTAGGAATCCTAGGGTTCTGTGGGCACAAAAGGATTTTAAGCCTAGATGCAAATAATCTATCAAATATTAGGTAACTTGCATCTTCTCTATCCCAAGACAAAATTGTGCTCCACAATTGTACGGGTATTGCCCCCTTTTTATTTTTCGTTTATAGCCTATATAAAAAAAAAGGGTAATTATTTTCTAGGACTTAAGTCTTCATTAAACGAGCTTCATACTCATTCGTCGAACCTTTAATAAAGTTCACAATTCGAGTTCAAGAGAAATGCGTTCCATAAAGTTCCAAGTTGTCATTAGCATAGTCATTGAACTTGAACTTTGAACCTTTATGGTTCAAGGTTCAAGGTTCAATTGGTCTTTGTCTTGTGTTTTGCGGTTGTCTTTTTAGTACTAGTCTTGTGGTCACTTTGAACTTGAACCATTGAACTTTTGTTTTGAAATGGCTCAAGGTTCATGGTTCATTCTCGTGTTTTAAATTTTCCTTTTGTCTCTTTCTGCTTGTTCACAAATGTGACTTGTTGTTATTGAACTTTTAACCAATGAACTTCTTTTAAAATGAGTTCAAGGTTCAAAGTGGTGTTTTCAACTCAAACCGATGGTGTCATGGAAGAAAAGGCGGTGCAATCAAAATAGAATTTTCCTTGGTTTTCGTGTTTTCAAATTGTAATTATGGAAACAATCATGAGAAGGCATGTCGACTGTGTGAAGTTGATTTCTAATTAATAAGCATGTCAGAATTATATCAAATCACAAGTGGTTTCACATGGAGAATAAGCTGGACCAAAGCATGTGCTAGTTCATTTCAGTCTTTTCCATCTTTAAATATAGGGCGTCTCAGGTAAGGTAATTATTGTTGCTGTTGGCGAAGAGTGGAGAGGCAGAAGGTAATTTAGCTCAGTTCTTCCGAAGGTTTCATAGTTTGATGTTGAGGACAGGTGAGTTCAATTGCTTATTTTCCCCTGCTCTATTTAGTTCTAAAAATTGGAAAGTGTAATTCTTTGCTACGGAATTGAATGTTGTCTAATTGACACAATTTAAAGCAAAAATGAGACCGATTCTACCCAAATTGGGTCAAACATCATGCCTAGTTAGTACCCTTCCAGAGTTAGATGATACGGCCTTCATTCAGGATGAGTTAGATAACTTTTTAGAGAGGGCCAAGAACCCGACAGCTAATTCCATGATGGAAAAGATAGTTCATAGTGGTCTTGTTGAGGCCACTGCATTCCCAATTGCTGCTCCTTGCCCAGAATTAGTATATGCATGTATGAACCGATATGATGCTGGTAATAGGTGTATTAGAGCCAATAATGGAGACATGCTAGTGCAGATTGACAAAGAAATTGTAATGGCTGCAATTGGAATTCCTCACAAAGAGCCGTATGAAGATTAGTCCATAGGAACCTCATGCGCATTTTTCTCTGAGAAGAGAAGTTTTTATTGGAGCGTCATAGCTAGGAACTGGCTCCTTAAATACAAAAGAGAGGTTCTAGGTTGCCCAAACCCTTAACAAGAGGAGCATTTCATCACAGAAGTTAGGGATATTGTGGTCCTTTTGAATAGGCTTAAGGGGAATTCACATGCCTTCTATTGGGAGGATTGGATGTATTTTTACATTCAGGTATTATTAGCTGGTGAAAAATACTTGGACTGGGCACAAGTAATTGCTGAGAGATTGCATGAAGGGTTGAGTAATTATGTTGGAACAACTAATTTTCACATGACTTCATACTTGTGCTATATTTTAGCATGTATCAGAGAATGGCTGGGATTACATTAGGAACCCTGGGTTAATGGAATGAAGGTCTACGAGTGCTATCCACATTTACGAATACAGAGATACACAAAAAATTTCTTGAAATGGAATGATGTCTTTGCGGGAAGATTAACTTTTGAACTACAAGGAAATTTGAATAATAGGATGTCACCTGAGTCATTAAAGTTGGTCACCACATATGGGAGTTGTTTCATTCAATTTTCTAGATTCACTTATATTAGAATTGGAGGCTTTGAAGATGAACCTTTCAGATTACCTAGATATGCTCTTGACAACTATGTACTTTTAGAAGTTAGCAGACAGCTAGCTCATGTGGATAAGAGCTTTGGGATGAAAAGTGAATCTGAAGCAATTTTCCCAGTTGAACTCAGACATTATAGTTGCCAAACTATTTCTGATGCATTGAACTTAGAATTGGAGCTCAAGAAGATGAATTTGCTGCCATATGTTGCTCAGCAGGGGTTCGACTGAAAAGAATATGCAATGAAGCACCTGAATGTTGATGTGAACTTCTCACATGTACCCCAATTAGAAGATTATTGGGAGGATTACCATGATGAATTTGAAGTTCAGAGAAGATTATGGTCAAGGTTCACTTTACAGCAAATTATTACTTTGAAATTGCCCATGAACATTGCAAGAATACAAGAAGTGGAAGATGAAGACATATTGGACCCAGAGTTCAATAAAAGAGTTCATGTGCAACCTATTCCTAAAATTGATTGGGATAGGAATGAAGAAGAAAATATTCATTCAAGAACCTTTAATGTAATAAAAAGAATGGAGAAATGGTTAAGAGATCGTAGGCCTGGAATAAAATTTGCCGCCGGCTTAGTCAAGAAATCAGTTGAGCAATCTCATGCTGCTGTACCAATTTCTTCTTCTAACGTTGTTGTTGATATTGTAGGTGTCACTGGTACTTGAAGTGAAAAGGTTCAAACCAGAAGACTTAAAGAACCACTGTTTGGCCGCTCAACGATTCGAGTCACCCATTCCAGAAGTAAAAGGAAAGGCGTAGACATCACAGAAAAAGAAACTATCATAGTTCTTGATACTAAGGAGACACAAGTGAGTATGGGTGAACCAGAAATAGACATTCCTACAGCTCAAGATGCAGGTAAAGAAAAGGAGCAGTCTGGGGAAGGCCCCGATCAAGTGACTACTTTGGTGACCATGGATTCATCCGAATGTCAAATGCTACCAGCTAAGATATCCTCAAATGTTTCAAGGTGGTTAGGAGCATCAATAAGTAAGAAACGCAATGTAGTCCCTATTAGTGTACCCATGGAAGATATGGTGAGCAAATGCCTCAAAAAAACACCTAAGTCCAAAAAGCTAAAAGCAAAAGCTATGCTGGAGGTGGACGAGAATACAGGGCACTGGGTTGCTGAAGTAGCTAGGCCTATTTCTGACAAAGATCCAGAAAACACAACGGAGTAGGATTTTGTTGTTGAAAAGCTTGATTTAGGAACTACTTCAAGGGCTACTGATGCAAAACACTTAGAGTCCTTTGCTAAACGAATGTTGTCCAAAACATGGAAGGATGAGAAAGACAAATGAGAGTTGAAGTAGACTGTGAAGAAGATGGCAGAGTATATTAACGCCATTCACTATCCCAGCCCACAGCCCCTATCACAGGTTCCTCAAAATTTTGCTCCTAGATCTCCCATGAACCAGAATTTGTTGGATAAGGTTCAGAAAAATTATGTGCTAGCAGAAACCTTTGAAGAGTGGCTTGAGTTCATAATTCAGCAAGGAATAGAGTATATTGCTAATTTGGTAAAAGTGTACGAGGATGCTGTGACTGTGACTCAAGAGCTGGAAACAGAAGTGTTAGCATGGGAAAAAGAAAGGAAAAAATGGGTTGCAGTACTGGTTCAAATGAAAGATGTACAGAAGTATGGCGTCATGAACTTCCTTACAAAAAGGGTAGTAAATGATTTAGATGACAAGGTACTACATGTGGCCAAGGAAAACATTGAATGGAGAAATTCAATCATAAAACAAGGTCATGAAGAGTCCATTAAGTTGCTAAAAGAATTGAAAGAACTCATTGCTGTGATGCAAAAAGACTTAAAGTGCATCGATGTACAACTTCTGAAGGAAGACGGACAGACCATTGAACAGGTAGTAGATATGGTGCAGAATTTCAAGGGGAAAATCAATTCTGTTAAAGAATCAAAATCCTTCACCTGCGATGACTTCACCAGAGTGGCCCGCATTGAATCCATGTTGGTTATCTGTTCAGATCACTTAGAAGTGCACAAAACTAAAGTCATGCAGGTGGGTATGGATAAAGAAGTGTGGAAGGAATGCATCCTGTACATTGGGCTCCCACATTACCATGTAGTTCATAACTTCTCCGTGGCTCATATGGAGTGGCGAAATATACATGGCACCACGCACACTTCAAAGACAATTTAGGCCATTTTTTGTTCTTTTAGTTATGACTCTGTTTACAGCTTGTAGCCATTTAATTAAATTTCAGTTATAGACGGTTGTTTCTGGAATTTCATATTGGCATTTTGTTTAAAAAAAGACAATTAAGCCTGGTGGCTATATATATTTGTAAGAATGTTTTTGCACGATATAGAATTTTTGGGTGTAAAACTTGGATGACCAAACTAATTTCACTTGTAATTTCAGTGAAATACCCATCTTTGAGTGGAATGAAATATATGGTACAATTTGAGAAACCTGTGTATTTTGAATGCATAAAATTTCTGTTGGAATGATTATGTGTTCGTGTATCAATTTGTTTTCTCTGATTTTTCATTTGAAGTCTACGAATCAATTTGGTAAATGAAACTAGCTGTAAGCTTTTGAATTTTCTGATTCCCCTTGTCCTGTGAGACATGAGTGAGTGTCAGTCAGAATTCAAACATTCTTTTATCATCCTTAGAGTTGATTTTCATTTGAGATCAAATGTCTTATTATGAATTTCATTATCCATCATTAAGCATTTATATTGTGTTGACTAATGAATGTTGAAGCCTTTGTTTACTTTCTGGTTAAAAGTGAATCACATAAAGAGAAAATTATTCAAAATTCATTGAATATTATATAGGGAGTTGTACCTTAATGCAGAGGGTAAGAACAATAATTATTTACCCAACTGTTGGTTATCATTGGTTTTCTATTTGGGCAACAGGCGTATTTATTTGTAAATTTTGAGAAATCCTATCTGTTAACCAATAGATTTTTGGTGACTTTGCTGGGGAGTCAAATAATTAGATTAGTTTTATAGCCATAAGTTACTTTGAATTGGTTCATAGTTCATTTTGACAACTATAGGTTGTGAGCACACTGGAGACCAGAAGATATACTAGATCCTGAAAGCGAGAAGGATTATTTGATTCAGCTTTTGAAGAATTGCAAAACCTAAATTCCTTCCCTTCCTTCACACCTGAAAGAAGGGCAAGAAGTAGGCCCCCAAGATCTCCTTCTGTTCCTTCCCTGTCCTCTATTTGTCACTCCTTGACCTTACAGGTGTTGTCTTTCCCACTGTGATTAATCCCACCCCTCTGAATATTATCCTTCCTATGGCTGCAAATAATCCCTGGGGTCCAGCAATAGGACCACTTGCCCTTGGAGCAAATTTGAATCCCTTACCTAAAGGTTCTAGAGAACATTTACTTAAGTTTAATGGTGATGGAAAATTTATAGTTGATGAGAATTTTAATGCTTTTAATGTTGCATGTGGTGTGTTGGTGGTTCAGCATGAAGATGTGACAGTAAGGTTGTTTATTCAGACATTGACTGAAATAGCAACCGACTGGTTTTACCATTTGCTGAATGGTGTAATAACAAACTGGCAGGATTTGAAAACTAGGTTCGAGGATAGGTTTAAAGTGGCAGAAGATGACCATTCTCTTTTAGCCCAATTAGCTCAACTGAAAAAAGAAATACCCGAATCTATGAGAGACTTTGTGGCAAGGTTTGACAAGATTGTTCATAAGATTCCAGTTAATCGGAGACCTTCTGATGATAATTTGAAATGTTTCTTCATTAATGCAATGCCTGCAGAAATAAGTTTCTTTATTCATAGACAAAGGGTCCAGGACTTGGCCACTACCAAAACCATTGTAGTAGAATTAGAAGATGATTTGATTAACGCAGGCAAATGGAGAAGAGAAGTTCAAGCTGCTAACTCACAGCCATCAACTTCCATAACTCCCTCTGATCCCGTAATCCAAAGATTGGTTAATGATATGATCACCCTCAAGAGATAGCTCCCCAAGGCTAACACATCATATCCTCAACCTTATCAAGACATTCCAAGATGGCTTAATAATCAGCCTATCCGAATAGGAAATAAAGCTTTACAATTGCCCCCAACTCAGCAAAGGCTGGCCATTGAAGCACCCCCTTCCAGGAGAAATATGTCCATCTTCCATTTAACAGATGACCACGATGGTAATTCTTGTCCAGAAATGGTGAGACATGCATAGATGCTTAACACAAGAGAAGTTCTAAATGAACCTGGCTCAATAGAGAAAATTCATGGACAACCTAGCGACTCTGGAATACACTTCCTTGAATATGAATCTGAAACAGATAGAGGAGGAGATATATTGGTAACCCTTGAAGATCCCTCTTGTGCTATTTTCACTAGAAACCAGCATCAATTTAAAAATACAAGCACTCCAGCATCCTATAAAAATTCAACTAAGGGTAAGGAACCTATGAACCAAAATTCAGAAGTAAGTTCAAAGGTTCAAGAGGTTCAAATATTGAAGTGACCTGAGTCTGATATCCCTTTTGATATTGTTGAGTTTTGTAAAACGTCAAAAATTCAAATCTCTCCTACTGAATACCTCAGGTTGAATCCCAAAGAGTTGGAAAAGTTGAGTAAGTATGTGTGGAGGAAAAAATTTTAGTTGCAGCCCTCAGATGTATTGTCAAACTTTGAGTCTTTACCATTTAATACTAAAGCCCAGTTAACAGAACAAGCCAATGCTTTTACATCAAAAGAGCCAGTTAATGAGTCTGTAGGACCATCACATGTGCTTGATCAGAAATCTGAGCCTTTCTATGTCTCCCTATTTATCAATGGTTATAAACTTAATAACTGTATTATTGATTCGGGAGCTTCAGATAATATAATGCCTTCCATAGTGGCCAAAGCCTTAGGTCTCACACTTACTAAAACCTTTGGTAAATGCTTCTCAATGGATTCTAAACAAATTCCTTTACTTGGTCAGATCAAAGATGCTCAAGTGGCTTTAGCAGTTCATCCCAATAAAAGAGTAAAGCTCACAATATTGGTTGCTGATATTCCAACGAGTTACAGAATGTTGTTGAGTAGAACTTTTTGTAAAGACCTAGGTGGTGAGATTAAAATGGATTGGTCTGAGGCAATGATTCCTATAGGAAGATAGAAGATCACTCTCATACCAGAACCAAAATCCAAATTTACAGTGTTTCCTTCAGAGGATCCAAAATCACAAATATTGTATCAGGAATATGAATTTGGTAACTACTTGCTTTTCTCTAATGACACTAAAAATATGTCAAAAGATGTAGATGATCACACTACAGGGTTATGGATAATGGAATTTGATGGGAGTTGTGCATCTGCTGGATCTGGCGCTAGAGTGGTACTTATTTCTCCACAAGGTGAGAATTTGCCTTTTTCATTTAAGTTGGAGTTTAAAAATACAAATAATATTGCAGAATATGAGACATTGTTGCTAGGAATTGAGCAAGCCAAGAAGAAAGGGATTAAACTGTTGGGTGCTAAAGGTGATGTAGAATTGATTGTTAATCAAGTACGTAATTGTTATTCTGTGAAAAATGAGAGGCTCAAGAAATATAGAAATAGAATTTGGGATGAAATTGAGTATTTTGATGCATTTTCAATAGAAGCTATTCCTAGAAGTCAAAATTCTCATGTAGATTCCCTAGCGGTATCGGCATCATTACTACTTCCACATCCAGATTTTGGTATAGATGTTTACAGAATTGAAGTAGTTTATCGCCCAAACGTCCCTGATAATTTAGATTTCTGGGAAGTGTTTGAAGATGATAAGCATATTGATAAGTTCTTACAAAATGCTGCTATGTTTGCTTCTTCTTATTTTGAAGGTTTAGAGAACCAATGTAATGAATTTTGTCCAGATGAGAAGGGAAGCTTCAGAGAGGGAGTAGTTCAACTTAAAGGAAATCGAATTCCAAAAGGATTGGTAACTTTAGAGAGCTTGTTCAACTGCAATGACAAGTCCATAAGAAGAACTGATTCCCATGATGCTTATACATTAGGTGAATATGAGAAGATTGATATTGGTGAGGAAAAGAATCCAAAAATGGTTAATTTAGGAAAATGTTGCACTCCGAAAGAAAGGCATTTGTACATTGAACTGTTGAGAAAGTTTCTTAATGTTTTTGCCTGGTCCTATGAAGATTTGAAAGATTTTAGAGATGGTCAATTTTAGCATCATATTCCCCTAAAGCCAGAAGTGACTCCTTTCAGGCAGAAATTAAGGAATTATAACCCAAAAGTTGCAGATGCAATTTTCAGAAAAATAGATAAAATGCTTCAAGCATGGATAATCTATCCAATTCATCATTCAACATGGGTGGCTAACATTGTTCCGGTTTGCAAGAAAAACAAAGAGATAAGAATTTGTGTTGATTTCCGGAATCTGAATCAGGCTAGCCTAAAAGATAATTATCCTTTACCTGCAATGGATCACATTCTCCAAACTATCGTCGGGTCTGAAATGATGTCTATGCTTGACGGTTTCTCTGGTTACAATCAGATAAGCATGGCAAAAGAAGATCAACACAAAACCGCCTTTACAACACCATGGGGAACTTTTGCCTATAACTGCATGCCTTTCAGTCTAATAAATGCTGGAGCTACTTTCCAAAGGGCAATGAACCTTTCTTTTGGTCATCTCATTGGTAAAATCATTGTTGTGTATCTAGATGATTTGACAGTTTTCTCCAAGAAAAGGGAAGATCATTTCAAGGATTTAGAAACTGTGTTGCAAAGGTGTCAAGATCATGGTATTTCCCTTAACCCAAAGAAATCAGTTTTTTGTGTTACTGAAGGAAGACTTTTAGGACATATAGTTTCTCAAGATGGTATCAAGATCAATCCTGATCATGTTAAAGCAATTCAACAGTTAAGTTTGCCGTTAGATAGGAGTGGTGTCAAATCATTCTTTGGGCAGGTGAGTTTTCTTAGGAGATTTGTGCCAGATTTCACTAAAATCACTAAGCATATTGTAGGAATGATGAGTGAGAAACAGATCTTTAAATGGAAAGAGGATGCAAAGAAAGCTTTTGAAGAAGTTAAAAAGGCCATTGCTCATGCACCAACATTAATTAATCCTGATTTCGAAAAAGGTTTCATTATTTATTGTAATGCATCAGAACACACAATGTCTGGTATTCTTCTGCAGAAGAATGAACTTGGTGAAGAGTTTCCTATTGCATTTATGAGCATTCCACTTAAAAAGCATGAGTTAAACTATTCATTGAATGAGAAGTAGGCTTTCGTAGTTGTTAAAGTTGTTAAACATTTTAGATATTACATATTGCATTCTCATTCAATTGTTTTTGTGCCTAATTCTGTTGTTAAAAGTATCTTGACTTAGCAAGAGGTGGGATTGAATAATAGAGAAACTTGGGTTTCAAAGGTTCAAGAATTTGATTTGGATATCAGGCCAATGAAGTTAGTTCATGGACAGGGATTGTGTCGTCTAATGGCAGAAAATAAAGAAGAAGAAGAAAGTTTGCCTTTAGCTCTTTTTGTTAGCCTTCAGGATGAATGGTTCACTGATGTAGCCTTTTTCCTAACATATGGAGAATGTCCTACACATTTGTCCCCCAAAGAAAAGAGAAACCTGAAATTAAAAGTGGCTAAATATGTTATTTTTGGTGACATATTATATAAGAAAGGTCTGGATGGAACCTTCCTGAGATGTGTGGATAAAGCACAGTGTGAGTCTTTGCTGAGGTCATTTCATGATGATGCTTGTGGAGGTCATTTCTCCTCTACAGTCACCGCATACAAAATATTAAGAAATTGCTATTACTGGCCCAGTATGATTAAAGATGCTTATGTTTGGGTTGCAAAATGTGATAAATGTAAATTCTTTACAGGGAAACCACAACTAGCTGCTTTACCTCTCAAGCCAGTAGTTGTGGAAGAGCCTTTTAAGCAATGGGGATTAGATTTCATTGGTTTGCTGATGCCTTCTTCCAGTGCTGGGAATACACCATATTCTCACAGCTACAGATTACTTTACTAAATGGGTAGAAGAAATGCCTATTAGGAGAACAACCTCAGAAGTAATATGTGAGTTCTTAAAGGAAAATATTCTGGTTCATTTTGTCCAGTAACAAAAATCTGATAAACATCATGAAGAAATTGGTTAGCGAAAATGCTAAGGATTGGCATAAGAAGTTATATGAGGCCCTGTGGGTAGACAGGACATCACCAAAATGAGCAATTGGTATGTCACCCTTTGAACTGGTGTATGGTATTGGGGCTCAGCTCTCACATCCTCTTGAATTGGCAGCTTCCAAGTTACAAACAATTATTGAAGATTCACATTTTCAAAATGCACTAGAAAGGAGGATTATGCATCTGGCTAGAATAGAAGAGGAAAGGGAAAAGTTGGTTGACCACATTATAGAACATCAGCAGCGGGTTAAATAGATTTTTGATCGTAAAGATAGGCTAAGGAAATTTATGTAGGGAGATCAAGTTCTACTCTGGGACAAAAGAAGGGAGCCGAGAGGAGCACATGGAAAATTTGAGTCCTTGTGGAAAGGTCCGTTTCTAATTCATGAGGTGAAGGGATCGAATTCTTTCAAGCTCGCGTATATGGATGGTACTATCCTTCCCTTATCTTATAATGGACAAGATCTCAAGCTCTACAAATTGTAAGTGAGTGTCCCTCACATTTTTCTATACATAGCTCAGTTTTGTTGTGTCAATTTCGTTGTGTCGATTTTGTTGTGTCGGGCCGTTCCTATTTTGTATCCTCGTCCTTGTTTTAGTGTGAAACTAGAGATCCTAAGTTCCTTCCTAGTCCTTCATAGTCTTGTTCCCCAGTCAGAGCCAATTGTTGCCCCTTTTTTATTTTTTGTTTATAGCCTATCAAAAAAAAAAGGGTAATTATTTTCTAGGACTTAAGTCTTCATTAAACGAGCTTTGTACTCATTCGTTGAACCTTTAATAAAGTTCACAATTTGAGTTCAAGAGAAATGCGTTCCATAAAGTTCCAAGTTGTCATTAGCATAGTCATTGAACTTGAAATTTGAACCTTTACGGTTCAAGGTTCAAGGTTCAATTGGTCTTTGTCTTGTGTTTTGTGGCTGTCTTTTTTAGTACTAGTCTTGTGGTCGCTTTGAACTTGAACCATTGAACTTTTGTTTTGAAATGGTTCAAGGTTCATGGTTCATTCTCATGTTTTAAACGTTCCTTTTGTCTCTTTCTGCTTGTTCGCAAATGTGACTTGCTATTATTGAACTTTGAACCAATGAACTTCTTTTAAAATGAGTTCAAGGTTCAAAGCGGTGTTTTCAACTCAGCCCGATGGTGTCATGGAAGAAAAGGCGGTGCAATCAAAACAAAATTTTCCTTGTTTTTCGTGTTTTCAAATTGTAATTATGGAAACAATCATGAGAAGGAATGTCGACTATGTGAAGTTGATTTCTAATTAATAAGCATGTCAGAATTATATCAAATCACAAGTGGTTTCACACGGAGAATAAGCTGGACCGAAGCGTGTGTTGGTTCATTTCAGTCTTGTCCATCTTTAAATATAGGGCGTCTCAGGTAAGGTAATTATTGTTGCCATTGGTGAAGAGTGGAGACGTAGAAGGTAATTTATCTTAGTTCTTTCAAAGGTTTCATAGTTTGATGTTGAGGATAGGTGAGTTCAATTGCTTATTTTCCCCAGCTCTATTTAGTTCTGAAAATTGGAAAGTGTAATTCTTTGCTTCGGAATTGAATGCTATCTGATTGATGTAATTTAAAGAAAAAATGAGACCGATTCTGCCCAAATTGGGTCTAACATCATGCCTAGTTAGTACCCTTCTAGAGTTAGATGATATAGCCTTCATTCAGGATGAGTTAGATAACTTTTTAGAGAGGGCCAAGAACCCGACAGCTAATTCCATGATGGAAAAGATAGTTCATAGTGGTCTTGTTGAGGCCACTGCATTCCCAATTGCTGCTCCTTGCCCAGAATTAGTATATGCATGTATGAACCACTATGATGCTGGTAATAGGTGTATTAGAGCCAATAATGGAGACATGCTAGTGCGGATTGACAGAGAAACTATAATGGTTGTAATTGGAATTCCTCACAAAGAGCCATATAAAGATTGGTCCATAGGAACCTCATACACATTTTTCTCTGAGAAGAGAAGTGTTTATCGGAGTGTCATAGCTAGGAACTAGCTCCTTAAAATACAAAAGGGAGGTTCTAGGTTGCCCAAACCCTTAACAAGAGAGCATTTCATCACAGAAGTTAGGGATATTGTGGTCCTTTTGAACAGGCTTAAGGGGAATTCACATGCCTTCTATTGGGAGGACTAGATGTATTTTTACATTCAGGTATTATTAGTTGGTGAAATAAACTTGGACTGGGTGCAAGTAATTGCTGAGAGATTGCATGAAGGGTTGAGTAATTTTGTTGGAACAGCTAATTTTCACATGACTTCATATTTGTTCTATATTTTAAAATGTATCAGAGAATGGCCGGGATTACATCAGAAACCCTGGGTTAATGGAATGAAGGTCTACAAGTGCTATCCACATTTGCAAATACAGAGATACACAGAAAATTTCTTGAGATGGAATGATGTGTTTGCGAGAAGATTAACTTTTGAACTACAAAGAAATTTGAATTATAGGATGTCACCTGAGGCATCAAAGTTGGTCACTGCATATGGGAGTTGTTTGATTCAATTTCCTAGATTCACTTATATCAGAATTGGAGGCTTTGAAGATGAACCTTTCAAGTTACCCAGATATGCTCTTGACAGCTATGTACTTTTAGAAGTTAGCAGACAGCTAGCTCATGTGGATAAGAGCTTTGGGATGAAAAGTGAATCTGAAGCAGTTTTCCCAATTGAACTCAGACATTATAGTTGCCAAACTATTTCTGATGCATTGAAATTAGAATTGGAGCTCAAGAAGATGAATTTGCCACCATATGTTGCTCAGCAGGGGTTCGACAGAAAAGAATATGCAATGAAGCACCTGAATGTTGATGTGAACTTCTCACATTTACCCCGATTAGAAGATTATTGGGAGGATTGTCGTGATGAATTTGAAGTTCAGAGAAGATTATGGTTGAGGTTCACTTTACAGCAAATTATTACTTTGAAATTGCCCATGAACATTGTAGGAATACAAGAAGCGAAAGATGAAGATGTATTGGACCCAAAGTTCAATAAAAGAGTTCATGTGCAACCTATTCCTGAAATTGATTGGGATAGGAAAGAAGAAGAAAATATTCAGTCGAGAACCTTGAATGTAATAAGATGAACGGAGAAATGGTTAAGAGATCGTAGGCCTGGAAAAAAAATTGTTGTCGACTTAGTCGAGAAATCAGTTGAGCAATCTCATGCTGCTGTACCAATTTCTTCTTCTAACGTTGTTGTTGATATTGCAGGTGTCACTGGTACTTGAAGTGAAAAGGTTCAAACCAGAAGACTTAAAGAACCACTGTTTGGCCCCTCAATGGTTCGAGTCACCTGTTCCAGAAGTAAAAGGAAAGGTGTAGACATCATAGAAAAAGAAACCATCATAGTTCTTGATACTGAGGAGACGTAAGTGAGTATGGGTGAACCAGAAACAAACATACCTATAGCTCAAGATGCAAGTAAAGAAAAGGAGCAGTCTGGGGAAGGCCCCGATCAAGTGACTACTTTGGTGACCATGGATTCATCCGAATGTCAAACACCGCCAGCTAAGATATCCTCAAATGTTTCAAGCTGGTTAGGAGCATCAATAAGTAAGAAATGCAATGTAGTCCCTATCAATGTACCCATGGAAGATATGGTGAGCAAATGCCTCGGAAAAACACCTAAGTCCAAAAAGCTAAAAGCAGAAGCTATGCTAGAGGTGGATGAGAATACAGGGCACTGGGTAGCTGAAGTGGCTAGGCCTATTTCTAACAAAGATCCAAAAAATGCAACGAAGTAGGATTTTGTTGTTGAAAAGCTTGATTTAGGAACTGCTTCAAGGGCTGCTGATGCAAAACACTTAGAGTCCTCTACTAAACGAATGTTGTCCAAAACATGGAAGGATGAGAAAGACAAACGAGAGTTGAAGCAGACTATGAAGTAGATTGCAGAGTATATTAACACCATTCACCATCCTAGCCCATAGCCCCTATCATAGGTTCCTCAAAATTTTGATCCTAGATCTCCCATGAACTAGAATTTGTTGGATAAGGTGCAGAGAAATCATGTGCTGGCAGAAACCTTTGAAGAGTGGCTTGAGTTCATAATTCAACAAGGAACAAAGTATATTGCTAATCTGATAAGGGCATACGAGGATGCTATGACTGTGACTCAAGAGCTGGAAACAGAAGTGTCAGCGTGGGAAAAAGAAAGGAAAAAATGGGCTATAGTACTGGTTCGAATGAAAGATGTATAGAAGTATGGCATCATGAACTTCCTTACAGAAAAGGTAGTAAATGATTTAGATGACAAGGTACTACATGTGGCCAGGAAAACATTGAATGGAGAAATTCAATCATAAAACAAGGTCATGAAGAGTCCATTAAGTTGCTAAAAGAATTGAAAGAACTCATTGTCGTGATGTAGAAAGACTTAAAGTGCATCGATGTTCAACTTCTGAAGGAATATGGATAGACCATTGAACAGGTAGTAGATATGGTGCAGAATTTCAAAGGGAAAATCAATTCTGTTAAAGAATCAAAATCCTTCACCCACGATGACTTCACCAGAGTGGCCCGCATTGAATCCATGTTGGTTATCTATTCAAATCACTTGGAAGTGCAGAAAACTAAAGTCATGCAGGTGGGTATGGATAAAAAAGTGTGGAAGCAACGCATCCTACACATTGGGCTCCCACATTACCAAGTAGTTCATAACTTCTCCAGGGCTCATATGGAGTGGCGAAATATACGTGGCACCACGCACACTTCAGAGACAATTTAGGCCATTTTCTGTTCTTTTAGTTATGACTCTATTTACGGCTTGTAGTCATTTAGTTAAATTTCAGTTATAGACGGTTGTTTCTAGAATTTCATATTGGCATTTTGTTTTAAAAAAGGCAATTAAGCCTTGTGGCTATATATATTTGTAAGAATGTTTTTGCGCGATATAGAATTTTTGGGTGTAAAACTTGGATGACCAAACTAATTTCACATGTAATTTCAGTGAAATACCCATCTTTGAGTGGAATGAAATATATGGTACAATTTGAGAAACCTGTGTGTTTTGAATGCATAAAATTTCTATTGGAATGATTATGTGTTCGTGTATTAGTTTCTTTTCTCTGATTTTTCATTTGAAGTCTGTGAATCAATTTGGTAAATGAAACTAGCTGTAAGCTTTCGAATTTTCTGATTCCCCTTGTCTTGTGAGACATGAGTGAGTGTCAATCAGAATTCAAACATTCTTTCATCATCCTTAGAGTTGATTTTCATTTGAGATCAAATGTCTTATTATGAATTTCATTACCCATCATTAAGCATTCATATTGTGTTGACTAATGAATGTTGAAGCCTTTGTTTACTTTCTGGTTAAAAGTGAATCACATAAAGAGAAATTTTTTAAAAATTCATTGAATATTATATAGGGAGTTGTACCTTAATGCAGAGGGTAAGAACAATAATTATTTACCCAACTGCTGGTTATCATTAGTTTTCTATTTGGGCAACAGGTGTATTTATTTATAAATTTTGAGAAATCCAATCTGTTAACCAACAATGGGCATCTCCTCTCCATCCTTTTCTTTGATCAGGTCCATTTCGTTAGCAAAATATTCAGCACCTTTAAATAAGAACATGTGAATGAGGAGAGAGTACTATCCAGAAGGTCTATGCACCTTAGCATTTTTTATCCCTATCAATCCCTCATGAATGGCATCAGTGAGATAATGTGTTAAATCAAAAGTCACTGCTAGAGATGGGTTTAAAATTTGTGCTATCATGAGCATATAGTGGGTTGACATAGTAGTTTCTATATCCTCCCAAAAAATATGACATAAGGACCAATACATCCCTTTAGCCCTCAAAGTAAATAGGTTTAATGAAAATGGTTCCATGGTGCTAGGGTCTACAACTATTAGTCCTTCTATCTTGGCGAAGAATTCCTTAAAGGTGCCATTTCTGAGGTGGAGTCTTTGTGCATCATAGACCTTTGCAAGTGTTTCAAAATTGATGGGCTCTAAATAATTTGATACCTCACTAAGTCTGAAAACACTCCTAAACTCATCATCATTTATTTCAATTAGAGGTATGCCATTTACATTATTTATAGTCCTGGTATTGGGATCATAATTATTAGCAATTTCAGTTAACAGGTCCACGTCCATGAAAACCCCAAGGACTATGAGCTTCCCAACATCTAGTTCCCATATACTATTCATTGGAGTAGAGGAATTTCTCTAGCTAAAACCTACTTTCAAAAAGTCCCAAACCTGATATTCCTATCTAGGGATCCCTCAACCAATTCCCTTTATCATATAGGCCATCAGCAATTCTCAGGCGGGAAGCTCTAGGCACCAATTCTTTTATTTTACCTGGAGCATTAGTTGACCTAGTTAATTTCTCTATAAAGTCATCACAAATGGCTCTCTCCAAGTAGTTAACCTTCTCCATTAAATCTCTTCATGGTGCCATCTCAGAATTACAATTATTTCCACTAAATCTTAGACAGATTCTTTGAGAAATCAAACACCCAATGATACCAATCAAATTGTGACTGTTAAGAAATTTGCAGAAACTTACTTGTTGCTTGGAAAACTTCGCTCTATGCACTGGTTCCTCTATAAGATTCCTCAAACTCATGCCAAAGTTTCAACTGATGTGAATATTATTATGACAACCAAGCATTTATTAGAAAGAATTAAGCCACATGCTTCGGCAATTAATTCATAATTGAATTTGAAAAATGGCTCCAACGGACCACATAAATTTTCTAAGTGTTTTGCCTTTTCGCTGTTTTGCGAAGGGTAAGCTTCGCGCATCTTTGCATCATGAAACATCACCTATCATCACATCGTGTGAGATGTGCATGTTCTTTACCTTACCTGAGTCATCCTTCTTTAGAAATGGGCCCCACCATACTTTCATTGTTTCACGAAGAGTAAACTTCATGCACCTTCATAATTCGAAACAATGTGCATCATCGGATCATTAACTAACTACTGGACCGTTATCCTTCACCGTGACTACTTGTCTTTACAACCAACTATGATGATCACCGCTAGTGGTTTTTCACCGTTTCGCAAAAGGTAAACATCTTGCCTTCACAATGCAAAATAGCATGCTACATCCTATCAACTTCAAGTTTCTCAGCCTTTAGTCTCTTTAGCCTTCAAAGTGGGCCCTCTGTGCAAATCCACTCGTCTACAAACCTATGACAAGTATCTTCTACGTGGCTGTCACTTATTCACCCAAGAAATCTGCCGGCCTCCACATCTGAACCACCACATGTCTCACCATGAATTTCACCAACACCGCCAGTTTTTCAAACAGACTTATCTGGAAATCTATTCAGAGCCACGTGTCTTACTGACAAATCACCTTCTTTCTTAGTCGCACATCCAGTTGCATTGCCACCTAATCTGCCACGTAAGAGCCAGCTTTGCTTTGCTATTTCACGAAGGATAAACATCGTGTTACTCCGCATTACGAAACAACGTTCACTGTCCAATCAACTTCAAGTGATCGGTCTTTAAATTGGGAGCCGCTTACCTTCTGGGCCCACCACATTTTCGTTGTTTTCTGAAGGATAAAAATCATGTTATTTCATAATGTGAAACCACATGCATAGTCAGATCATCTTGGAGATGCACATTCTTTACCTTGCAATCCATTCTATCTGTCAGGCCTGTCGCCTTTTCACTGCTTCATGAAGGATAAACAAAACACATCTTTGCACTGCGAGAGAGTGCCAACTGTTAGATCAACAATAAGATGCACGCTCTTTACAATCGAAAGAAATCATCAAAATGTGTCCAACCCCCCTTGGTGATTACAAACTGATGTGCTATAGTAATAGTTGGGAAAATTGTTCCTTTCCCCCTATTTGTCAATTTTGCTTCTTGCAGGCTTCCAATCTACCTCAGGACCTCAGCAATTCCTATCTTCAATGGGACTTGATATTGGAGCAAATATGGATTTCCTCTCAAACCAAACACTCTGAACACATTGGAGACAAGGTACAAATATATGTCACCCCAGTTATGCACAATCTTGATGTCTTCAGAAAATTCCTTAGGCCTAAGGAATTCAAGGAGAGCTTTAGGAATCCTAGGGATCTATGGGCACAAAAGGATTTTAAGCCTAGATGCAAATAATCTATCAAACTTTAGGTAAATTGCATCTTCTTTGTCCCAAGACAAAATTGTGCTCCACAACTGTACGAGAATCTCCTCTCCATCCTTTTCTTTGATCAGGTCTATTTCATTAGCAAAATATTCAACACCTTTAAATAAGAAAATGTGCATGAGGAGAGAGTACCATCTAAAAGTTCTGTCCACCTTAGCATTTTTTATCCCTATCAATCCCTCATGAATGGCATCAATGAGATAAGGTGCAAAATCAAAAGTCACTGCCAGAGATGGGTTCAAAATTTGTGCTATCACGAGCATATAGTGGGTTGGCATAGTAGTTTCTGTATCCTCCCCAAAAATATGGCATAAGGACCAATACATCCCTTTAGCCCTCAAAGTAAATAGGTTTAATGAAAATGGTTCCATGGTGCTAGGGCCTACAACTATTAGTCCTCCTATCTTGGCGAAGAATTCCTTCAAGGGGCCATTTCTAAGGTGGTCTCTTTGTGCATCATAGACCTTTGCAAGTGTTTTAAAATTGATGGGCTCTAAATAATTTGATACCTCACTAAGTCTGAAAACACTCCTAAACTCATCATCATTTATTTCAATTAGAGATCTGCCATTTACATTATTTATAGTCCTAGTATTGGGATCATAATTATTAGCAATTTGGGTTAACAGGTCCACGTCCATGAAAACCCCAGGGACTATGAGGTTCCCAACATCTAGTTCCCATATACTATTCATTGAACCAGGGGAATTTATCTGGCTAAAACCCACTTTGAAAATTCCCAAATTTGATATTCCTATCTAGGGATCCCTGAACCAATTCCCTTTATCAGATAGGCCATCGCCAATTCTGCGGCAGGAAGCTTCAGGCACCAATTATTTTATTTTACTTGGAGCATTAGAGGACCTAGTTAATTGCTCTAAAAATTCATCACAAATGGCTCTCTCCTGGTAGTTAACCTTCTCCGTGAAATCTCTTTGTGGTGCCATCTCAGAATTACAATTATTTCCACTAAATCTTAGATAGATTCTTTGAGAAATCAAACACCCAGTGATAACAATCAAATTGTGACTGTTAAGCAATTTACAGAAACTTGTTGCTTGAAAAACTTCACTCTGTGCACTGGTTCCTCTGCAAGATTCCTCAAACTCACGCCAAAGTTTCAACTAATGTGAAGATTATTACGGCAACCGATCATTGATTAGAAACAATTAAGCAGCATGCTTCGGCAATTAATTCATTATTGAATTCAAAAAATGGCTCCAACGGACCACAAAAATTTTGTAAGTGTTTTGCCTTTTCGTTGTTTCATGAAGGGTAAACTTTGTACATCTTTGCATCATGAAACAATGCCTGTTGTTAGATCATGTGAGATGTGCATGTTGTTTACCTTACCTGAGTCATCCTTCTTTAGAAATGGGCCCCACCATCCTTTCACTATTTTGCGAAGAGTAAAATTTGTGCACCTTCGCAATGCGAAATAACACGCATCGTTGGATCATCAACTTACTGCTCAACCATTATCCTTCATCGAGACTGCTTGTCTTTACAACCAACTGTGACGGCCACCACTAGTGGTTTTTCACCATTTTGTGAAAGGTAAACATCTTGCCCCTTCACAATGCAAAATAGCACGCGGTGTCTGATCAACTTCAAGTTGCTCGGCCTTTAGTCTTCAAAGTGGGCCCTCTATGCAAATCCACTCATCTAAAAATCTCTAGCAATTATCTTCCATGTGGCTATCACTTATTCGCCCAAGAAATCTGTTGGCCTCCACATCTGAATCGCCACGTGTCTCACTATGAATTTCACCAACACCGCCACTTTTTCAAACGGACCAATCTGGAAATCCATTCAGACCCACGTGTCTCACTGACAAATCACCTTCTTTCTTAGTCACACATCTAGTTGCATTGCCACCTAACCTACCACGTAAGAGCCAACTTTGTTTCACTATTTTATGAAGGATAAACATCGTGTTACTGCACATTGCGAAATAACATGCACCATCTGATCAACTTCAAGTGATCAGTCTTTAACTCGGGAGCCGCTTACCTGCCAGGCCCACCACCTTTTTTCTATTTTGTGAAGGATAAACATCTTGTTATTTCACAATGTGAAACCATGCGCACCATCAGATCATCTTGGAGATGTACGTTCTTTACCTTGCAAGCCATTCTATTTGCCGAGCCTACCGCCTTTTCGCTACTTCACGAAGGATAAACAACATGCATCTTTGCATTGCAAAAGAGTGCCAACCATTCGATCAATAATAAGATGCACATTCTTTACAACACCTGACAGACAAAATTAAAACGAAATAAAACTTAGGAAAAGGGCATTAATCAAAAGAATGTTATATCTCGCCTAGGCAAAGACCTTAAAAGGGACCCCTTCTCTAATGATGGACCGACCCTTCCACTTAAGTGGAAATAGGTAACAAGAAAATAGAACGCAGGGCTTACAAGATGGAAAAGGTGAATTTGTAAAAACCCTAAACCCTTAGACAAATAACCCTTAGGAGCAGATAAGAGCCAAGAAAGCTGAAAAATAAAAAGATTGAAAAGATAAATTACCCAAAAATCCTAAATAGTGATAACAATGGCTCTAATTGGGGATGGTTGGATGCTACACCAACACAAGAACACAGAAAACTCTGGAAAGCAGACCAAAATCAAGCCCAAAAAACTAACAGAAGCAAACCTAAATATGTATAGACTACAACATACTGTGCATGGACTTGTTATAAAATTAAGAGAATTAATATATCAGGAATTGTCCATGCACTGGAAATTCCTATACCTCACCATTCATTTTCTTGCAAGAAATATGAGTCTTTTAAATTAATATCATAGACAATAGATGGGCCTATCCATAGTGAATCAAATTTTTTGTGCTTTCCCTTATCTTGTCCTCTTGCATTCCATTGAAGAACCATGTCACCAATTTGAAATTTCCTTGATGTGGTTCTTTTGTCAAAAAGATACTTGGACTACAACTGAATCTTCAAGTTTCTTTTATGAGCTAGAGTCCCGATTTCTTCCACTTCCACCATCTGAACCATTCTGTCTTCCATGGGTTCTGACAACTCCAACTCCTCAACTTGTAGGAATTTATACACAGGGAGAAGGTTATTGACTGGTACCCTAGTTTGTGTAAAGTAAACCAATTAAAATAGTGATACACTAATTGCTTTCTTAACAGCAATCATGTTTGCCCATAAGGCCAATTTTAATTTTTGATCCTAGGACCTTTTGTTCTCCTCAAGAATTTTCTTGATAATATTCAAAAGGCTTTTATTGTTGGATTCTGCTTGGCCATTGCCTTGTGGATGGTATGGTGAAGAATAAGACATTATTGTTCCATGGCTAGTACAAAATTCATTGAATTCCTTTGATCTAAAACTCATGGCATTATCCATTATCAATTTTATAGGAACACCATATCGTGTTATGACATTATCCATCAGAAATTCAATGACAACTTTACTAGTGGCTCTTTTAGTAGGTATAGACTCAATCCACTTAGTAAAGTAATCAGTGGCCACTATAATCCATCTATGACCTCTTCCTAACTTCTTAGCTATCTCCCCAATAAAATCAATGCCCCACTAGACAAAAGGGACTTCCACTGTAACTGGGTTAAGGGGCAAAGCTCCTTCATACTTTAACTTGGAAGAAAATTTTTGGCATGGGTCACACCTCTGAACATGCTCATGGGCATCTTTGAACAAAGTGGGCCAATAGTATCCAATCCAGACTATTTTTCTAGTTGTGGTCTTAGCTGAGTATTAGCCTCCACATACTCCATTATACATTTCAGTTATTATCCTTCAAGCTTGGGATTTGTCTAGGCATATCAGTAACACCCCTTCTCTATTTCTCCAATATAGATCACCTTGAATAAGGACATACTTTTGAGACTTTAGTTTCAATGTCCTTCTCTGATTAGGATTCATTCCCTCTGGGTAAGCTGCATCCCTTAGAAAATGTACTACTTCTGAGTACCAAGGCTATCTCAATACTTGTGACCAGGACATTCTCAATTTTAACATTGTTAACTTCAACATCAAGGAAATTTGATTTAGCCATCAACTTAGAAAGACCTAACCCTCTTACTAATTTGGTAATCTTGATTTCTAGATGAAACTCTTGAATCTGAGTTATCCACCTACACCTTTTGCTAGTGACCTCGAACTGAGATAAGATGTCCTTAACAACCGCATGTGGGACATACGCAACTATTTGTGCATTTACAAGATATGGTCTAAATGCTTTTACATCTTTAACTAGAGCATACGCTTGCTTTTCCATGATTTCATATTTCAGCTTTGCATCTTGTAGAGATTTGCTATAAAAATAAATAGAGTGTTCATATCCCTCAGCATCCTTTTGAAGCAGGACTGCTGCCACTGTGTGATAGAAAGCAAAAGAGAATAATGAAAAAGGCTTACTGTAATTAGGGGACTTCAACACTGGTGCCTCCTGATTAGCCTTTTTAACTTTATCAAAATCTTTTGTAGCTTCTTCATCCCAAGAAAACTTTGCATCTTTCTTAAGAAACTTAACAATAGGTTTAACTATTTCAGCAAAGTTAGCAATGAATCGTCTCACAAAATTTACCTTGCCCAAGAAAGACTGAATGCCTTTGACATTCTTTGGATCAAGTACATTTTTTATGGCTTCGATCCTTTTAGGATCTATTCTAACCCCTTCCTTGGAGACAATATGCCCAAGCAACTTCCCTTCAGTGATTGCAAAATGACACTTTTTTGGGTTTAGGCAAACACCAAACTCCCGAGCCTTACTAAAAACCTTTTCCAAGTGACCGCAGTGGTCATCTACCCTTTTAGAGAAACATGTTAAATAATCCTGGTACATAACCATGGTGATGTTGATAAATTCCTTGAAAGCTACATCCATTGCTCTTTGAAAAGTAGCTACAACATTTTTTAGACCAAATGACATTCTCACATATACATACATCTCCCAAGGGGTGGTAAAAGCAGTCTTAAATTGTTCAAGTTCTTTTACCAAAACCTGATTATATCCTGAGAATCCATCCATCATAGAAAATAGATCACAACTAGTTACTCTTTGCAATATTGCCTCCATATTAGGGGAAGAATAATTGTCTTTCAAAGAAGCAACATTTAAGTTTCTAAAATCAACACAAAGCCTTATGTCCCCATTCTTTTTTCTGATAGGGACTAAATTGGAGACCCATGAAGAATTTCTTATAGGCTTAATGATCCTCCCTTCTCTCAACTTAATTAGTTCTTGTTGCATCTTAGTCTCTAAAAGGGGGTTAATAGGTCTTTTCTTCTATCGAAAAGGCTTAGCATCTAAATGTAGAGGAGTTTCATGTTGAAATAGGTCTTGTTTATATGCCTTTAGGTCCTCATAAGACCAAGAAAAAACATGTTTGTATTTTCTTAATAGATTAATAAGGTTGCTCTTAATATGGGGAGAAAGGCTCTTCCCAATATATACCAATTTAGGGAGTGGTTGATTCCCCAAGTTCACCTCCTCCAATTCTTCTAATTTGGTGGTTGACTATTACTACAAATGACTATCAGTGTGATTGAACATACCTTCCAATTCTACCAATCCTTTGGGGATTTCTTTGGTTTCCAACTAGACCATGTCACTTCCAAACACCGTTTCTGTATTATCCACCACTTCTACTAATGCATTGCAATCAATTTTTTGTCCATCATAATCTTCAATGCACTATATGAATCTAAGAATATCTTCATCATCTGCAAATACTTGCTAGTTATATAAATTATCAGGAATAGTAGGCCTAGATTTTATCTCAACTGTAGACACATCGATTAATCTTACATCATTATTCTTTAATGCAACATTAGCTAAAAAATCAGCCATGATGTTCTTTGATCTTTCTATCCAGTTAATAGAAAATGCACAAAAATGCTCAATCACATCCCAAACAACATGTTTATATATTTTCAAATGATCATTTTTGGATGCATATTTAGACCTTATCTGAGAGACCACCAACTCTGAATCCCCAAATACTCTTAACAACTAAATTTTGTGCTTCTTAGCAACTTCAAGCCCCAATAACAAAGCTTCATATTCAGCTGTGTTATTTGTACACTGGAAAGCTAACAAAAAAGAGTATTTGAAAGTCATACCTGATGGGGACACAAAAACAACTCCTGCTCCAGATCCTTCCTTAGAATAAGCTCCACCAAAGTACGTGTGCCACAAACCTTGTTTCTGAGATTCCAATTCATTAACAATAGGATCAGTATTCTTCAATTGAGTTAGAATTGGTTGTACTCTAAAGTTATCAAGGTCCACACTAATCATACAATTCAACATGTTGGGGTCTATTTTTTCAATTACTTTGAGAGAATGTGGTTCTCTATACAACTTGACTAGACTTCCATTTATTAGGATTGTAGCATATGAAAGATCTAACTAAACATTTTTTCCTACTGCTGCAGCCCATTGTTTGGACAATAACATGCCATAGTGAGGTTTAGTATCAGTTACAATAACATCCACTTTGTAAGTAGCTTCAGAAAATGCTGCTATTTTAATCTCTACATATTTTATTGTACCTACAATAGGTGCTTCTCTGTTGTCCATGGCATAACATTTCCCATACAAAGTGCTTATTGATAGTCCTAATTATTTCATGACACCATAAGGCATGACATTTGCAGCAGCTCTGGAGTCTATCATACAATTTTTAATTAGCCTATTATTTACTAACAGAGTTACATAAAAAGGATCAACCTTTGAAGGCTCTTGTGTAATAGGGGTTCCCACATATATCTCTGGAATTTGCTGCTCCAGATCCTTTTCATCCCCTTTTGTACCTACCAGTAGGGGTGCATTATCACTTGATATATTAGCAAATAAAGCAAAGACAACTTCTTTGTGCTCCTTTATCTTTAATAATTCCACCAAAGGCACTGTAACTTTCATTTGGGTCAACGCTTGAGTCATATTGAATGTTGAACTAACAATTGATTAAGTATGTGCTTTGGCCTTTTCTGTTTTTGGCTGACCGGCCTTTTTAGCTGTAGCTATCCCTAATGAATTTGTAGTAGCACTATTCTCTGCATTTTTTCCTAAATCCTTAGATTGGTCACCTTTTGCATGACCATCTTGAGGCAGAGCATTATTGCTTTCTATTCTTTTTTGAGATACTTCTTTCATGAACATGGAGCTAGGTTCACCCTTCTCAGATTATAATTGTGCTTGGCTTTGGCTATGGAAGCCTTAGTGATATTTTTTACATCTTCATCACTAGGTCTTCTGAGATGAACTTCTTCATCCTCAATGGTTACCATATTTAAAATGGGATGTAAATCAATCTTTATCTTCTCATGATAACATTCATTATAACTTAGTGCATCATACCTGCCAGCTTCACTTTGTGAAGACTCATTATCACTTTCAACAATGGTGTCAAACATGTTAACATTAGGCTCACCCTCCTTTCTCATGGAATCATATAGAGCTTGAGCGACAACACACTGATGGGGAGAATGTGGCCCATCACATGCCATGCACCAAGGAGTATTTTCCATGTTGTGTACATTTCCTCCTTTTAAAGGATCTGGGGTGTCCTAGTTCTATGTGTTTTTTAACTTATCATGTTGAGGTTTTCCATCCTTCCAAGTGGTATTGTATGGCATATCATGTAATCTGGGAGGCCTATCTTGCCAATTGTAATGAGGTTTGTCATTCTTACTTACCTTAGCAGTAAGATCTTTCACATCAGTCATTAATTTTTCTATTTTTTCTTCTTCCTTGGCAACTTTATTAGGCTGTTGTTTTGATTCTTGCCACAACCCACCATTAGTCCTCCTTCCCACCTTTCTAGATGCTTTCCTATTACTTTCTACATTTATGGCAATTCTGAAAGAATCTCTCAGACTATGTGGGTGTTTATCCCTCAAAATGTAGGTCATTTTAGAATCAAAAGCATTATAGTAAGTGTTAAGACACATATTATCATCTAGTCTCATCACTTGGTAGAGCCTATGCATTGCTTTCTGAAACCTCACATTGAAATTTGTGACAATTTCATTATTAGACTTCCTGATTTTGTTGAACTCATTGAGCATAAATCTTACATTCATTTTATCACCTTATTTCTCTTGGAAGAAATTCTTAAACTCGTCCCAAGAACCAATACTATTTATGGGCAGACCTCTATACCAATCCCTTGCATCATCCACTAAGGATTGTACAAATAATTTCATGAAGACATCTTCATCAACAATCTCATAGTCATTTACCACGTCACCAAAAGATTTTAAGTGCTCCTATGCACTTATGGCATTATTGTCTGCAAATTTGTGAAGCCTATCCCTTAGTTCAATAGGAATATGGTTTGGGTATCTTGAAATCCCATCAAAGAAAAGATGCCTATACAACTCCAAATTAATGGGCCATCTTTGAAACTGGTTACTAATAGGGTTATTACCCATGTTTGCTCTCACATTAGGACCATACATTGAAGGGACTTGAACATTTTGATTTGTAGTAGGAAATTGATTTACTGGGGCTAAATTACACAAAGAGGCAGAGTTGTTCTGATTAATAGGGGAATATTGATTCTGAGTTGGTGCAACACCTACAGGTATAGCTGATTGAATCTTGACTGCAGGATGTAAGGCATAGTGAGGTGGTGGCTTACTTGGATAGATTTCAGGGAAAATTATGGGAGGGGCTTTTAGGTAACCAATCTTTTTTCTAACCTCTTTGTTGGTGGATTCTAATTCAGTACTCTTCAATTCCCTCTGCAGCTCTTCCCTTTCTCTCTTCATTCTTTCCATTTCTAATTCATGCAAAAATAATAATTTAGATATATCTTCTGTAGTCTTAGATTCATATCCAGTCTCCATGCATTTTTGTTTCCCTTTGTCAATATTAGTTCTAGTAAGTTGTGGATCACTAAGAATCTCCCTACTAGGTTGCACAATAAATTTGTGTGCAGGGTTGGTCTTGACAGTCATATTTTATCTGATAACTGGGCCCTCTTCCTCACTCTTTGGCTCTTCTTGAGTAAAGAGTTCAAGATCTGCTATCTGCCTCAATAGCCTATCTCTCTCAATCAACTTAGCTTTAATTTCATTCTCTTTATTTAATTCCTTTTGGGTTCTTAAAGAGATTAGCTGATGAACTTTTCTATTAAGAACTTCTATCTCCTGGTCTACTTCATCTTGGTCTGGGAATATTTCTTCTGAATCTGACATACGGACTTGATCAATATCTATTAAAATAATGTTTCCATCAACAGTCCGTGGTACAGAATCCATCCTAACATTTGAACTACTCCTATCCCTTCCAGATACAGTAGCATGAAAAATTCTTAGATGCGAGTTTTAGGCATCTTCATTGCTACCAAACAAACCCGTATGAAAACCCAAGATATCTTGCTCAGATTCTTGGGGAGAAGAATTAGAATTTGCATAAATAGGTCTCTGAGAAGACTTACCCATGTGAGTATTTTTCTGAATCAATGCAGTATTGGTTGGTTCATATGCAACTACTCTTTTTTATCCTTTTGGGCCGGCTCAGGCAATCCCTCCTGCAATCTCTCATGAGGATTCCTCCTCATATAAGACCTTGTGTTCTTCCCTCTCTGCATTATAAGGGTTTCCTTTTGAAAAGAATTGTACCTTTTAAGGTCACTGGTTGTTATTTTAAACAGAGTTGCCACCCAAAAAATGGGATAATAAAAAAAATTCAAACTCGGTAAAATCTTTCACTGGAAACAATGAGATAAAGAAAACATCATGAGAAAGAAGATTTTAAAAACCACAAGAATAAAACAACCTGTTCACAAAGACAAAGCATGTACATATCTGAACAAACTTTTAGGCATTACAAGCAATTGATCTGTAGCATAGGTTTTACACTATGACTGCTTCCCCAATAGAGTCGCCACTTTTGTTGTTCTCAAATCCTGATTTCCCTGTCTCCCGTGTAAGAAAATTAGAGCCTCTATTGCATATGAAGAGAATGATAAGAAAATCAAAATATGGAATAACATATAACAAGGTTTATATGAAACCTTCTACACTTTAAGCTTATCCTAAGCTTAGGTGGGTATACCTCTTGTGAATACTTTCACAATTATAATATAAGATCCACAATAAACTAGTGCTAGAAATCTGTAAACCTTATCACCTCAACAATACTGAAACATAAAAGAAAATTTGTATTCATTTCAGTCTAGACCCCAAGAAAGATAGAAAAACTCCACAAATAATATCAGTGCCTTATCCAGACTACAGAGTCACCCAAACTAGACAAGAATCTTGAATCAGAACATTCACATACATCTCATTACTTCGGCTTCATCAACCTAATATATTCCTGACATATATATAATTTTTTCCTTTTTGCTAGACCAGGTTATCAAATTCAAGTAGAAAATATTGATTTACTAACATAAAGGTTTCACATATATTTAATTCCCCTCCTTGAGAGAAAAACATAAAACATGTCTGTAAGATTGTCTTCCAGTCCCTATTCAATCAAATAACCCTAGATTTTTAAAAGAAACTAATAAATCAATGAATGCACACAAGAAGACAACATAGATATAGACTCAATATGCTTTGATTTCTATATTAATATTCATTTTCAAAAATCATACATAACTCAAGGTACTTTCTAAAAAACCAGAAAACCGTAGATAAATTTCGGCAAAGTTTCTTTACAAATTCTTGTGATCCCTCTTTCAATAGTCCTGGTATCCTTTTATAATGATATGGATGCGAACAAGGTTCAAACTTTCCTAGGAATAGTTTGTTACAACCGTAATTCCCTCTTCAAAGAGGTTACAAATCATTTTCATCCCTAACTTCTTGAAGGTTGTTACAATGTTGTAGCATCAATTGATTATTCTTGATCCTCCGCTTCTTGCACCATATATTTGTCTTTCCACCCTAGAAATACGTCATCATTGGGCCAAGAGTAGCTAATAATTTTCTTCTTCAATTTATTTAAACTTTTTCAGGTGTACCTCAATTACTGAACTTCAGTCTCCAGAAAATTATAGTGTGACTTTATCTTTTCAATTTCCTCGATTGTTCTAATGAATAAAGATGAATCATTTGAATTGATAACATCATTTATCCATTGAGATAAGTTATGGCCTATCTCACCAAGACATACTCCATCATCCTTTATTTTGCTGGCATTAACAAAACCTCCAAGAAATAACTCAAACTTTTGGTCAGCATACTCTTTTCTATATAGGATTGCCTTTCTTTCTAAACTAGATCTCTCCTATACCAACTTGGACATGCCCTTTACCAACTCACAAGTAGCCTTAATAGTGGCATCATCATTTTCCTCTTCATGAGAAGAGCACATAAGTTCCGAATCCCCCTCTCTGAGCATCCATTTATCCAAAATTGGCTCCAAGGCCGCCTTGTCCTCCTTTAATGCTATTAACATGCTCAAAATTATCTTCATATATATGTACACAATAGAAGCTCTCACTGTGTCAGTAAACTTCAAAATTGTGCCCCTAATCTTTTCCTCATATTTACTTGCAAATATGGCTTGATCCTGCTTCAATTTTTTCATTTCATCTTGAATAGACTCAGTAGATTGGAAATCGGGATTTACAGGGGACAAGGGAAAATCGATGATTGGACTAGCAGATCAAGGTTTAGCTAGAGAAGAGGCAATCATCAATGTAGAAGATTCACCTTGATGATGTTGCCTTGCTATTTGATTCTTCAATTTGGAAATCATACTATCCCTCTAAGCTATTTCAGCTTTGGCTTCATTGTAGGCTTTTAAGATTACCTCCAACTTAACTTGGAGATTAGCCTTTTCCTTGGCCTCTTTCTCAGCTACAACCATGTTGAATTTTGCTGATTCCAAAATTGTGCTAGTAGCCTCCACTACCCCCATGTCTTTTACTCTCTTCACAATCATGCCTCTGAGATAGCTGGACTCTAAGGTGTACTTCCTCTTTTTTCTCTCCTCCCTCATTAGTGACCAAATGACTAAGGAAACATGATCATTGCTATTAGTTATTCCTTCCAGGGGCTTTGTTTCCTTCCTTATTGCCTCAAGCACTAATGCATCTACTATATCCCATTCAAGGAGAATCAAAACTCTCACTTCTACAATCATCTTCCTTCCTTGTTCTAGGGTAATATTCTCAAATTTTGTCAACATTTCTTGCTTTACATCTGCTTCAACTATAGATGTATGTTTGTGAGGATTCTCACTTTTTCTTTTCTCACATCTTGCCTTGAACTGGCCTATATTTCTTCTCCAAACAAACTGGAAGAAGGATCTTGTTTTGATGAAACTATCATCTACCAAAAACTCCTCACTAACATGCTTAATGACAGGGTGTAGTTCTTTACCTATAAATTCCTTTACAGTTAGGTCCATTTGGGCACTTGTCGGTTCTTCAGGCATTCCTTCTTGCAACTCCTCATAAGTAAGAGTGATTTCCCCAAGGCTTCCTAATTGTAGCAGTTGCTCTACTACTACATGTTCATTCCCTACATGTGTTGGGGATTGGGAGGGGGAATACAAGGGCTCATTTGTCTCTATTTCTACCCCTACTTTATGCCTCTTAGGGGAGTCTGGAATCTCAACAATATCTTCTAATGCCATTTTTACCTTTGAATTAGAAGGGTCTTCCCTTATTGGCATCAGTACACTGTACTTTGACCTTTTCTGCACTACATATTTAGCTAAAGCTAGCTTGGCCTTTTCAGGATTGGCTTTCATCACAACCTCCTTCTTTTCCTTCAGGGTTTACATTAAATCCTCAAAGTAATCTACCAAAAACTTAATCTTTTCCTGAAAAAGGATAAAAACTAACCAGAGGATCATAACTACTATCAAAATAATGAATAAAATCCAAAGTCTTCTTGAAAGCTAGCTATTTTTCTTTCCTAACTTCTTGCTCAGCTAAATTGAACTCATTCCTTATTAAATCCTTAGGGAAATGAAACTAGTGTGCCTTACCCTTGCACACGGCTCTCTTCTTAAACATACAATTAAAGAAATCCTCTGGGTTAATAACCCTTTCTACTATAGTAGACAACCTGTATGGCCGAAAGAAATCATCAAAATGTGTCCAACCTCCCTTGGTGATTACAAACTGATGTGCTACAGTAATAGTTGCGAAAATTGTTCCTTTCCCCCTATTTCTTTCCCCCTATTTGTCAATTTTGCTTCTTGCAGGCTTCCAATCTACCTCAGGACCTCAGCAATTCCTATCTTCAATGGGACTTGATATGGGAGCAAATATGGATTTCCTCTCAAACCAAACACTCTAAACACATTGGAGACAAGCTACAAATATATGTCACCCCAGTTATGCACAATCTTAATGTCTTCAGAAAATTCCTTAGGCCTAAGGAATTCAAGGAGAGCTTTAGGAATCCTAGGGATCTGTGGGCACAAAAGGATTTTAAGCCTAGATGCAAATAATCTATCAAACTTTAGGTAAATTGCATCTTCTCCGTCCCAAGATAAAATTGTGCTCCACAACTGTACAGGCATCTCCTCTCCATCCTTTTCTTTGATCAGGTCCATTTCGTTAGCAAAATATTCAACACCTTTAAATAAGAAAATGTGCATGAGGAGACAGTACCATCCAAAAGTTCTGTCCACCTTAGCATTTTTTATCCCTATCAATCCCTCATGAATGGCATCAGTGAGATAAGGTGCAAAATCAAAAGTCACTGCAAGAGATGGGTTCAAAATTTGTGCTATCATGAGCATATAGTGGGTTGGCATAGTAGTTTCTATATCCTCCCCAAAAATATGGCATAAGGACCAATACATCCCTTTAGCCCTCAAAATAAATAGGTTTAATGAAAATGGTTCCATGGTGCTAGGGCCTACAACTATTATTCCTACTATCTTGGCGAAGAATTCCTTCAAGGGGCCATTTCTGAGGTGGTCTCTTTGTGCATCATAGACCTTTGCAAGTGTTTTAAAATTGATGGGCTCTAAATAATTTGATACCTCACTAAGTCTGAAAATGCTCCTAAACTCATCATCATTTATTTCAATTAGAGATATGCCATTTACATTATTTATAGTCCTGGTATTGGGATCATAATTATTAGCAATTTGGGTTAACAGGTCCACGTCCATGAAAACCCCAGGGACTATGAGCTTCCCATCATCTAGTTCCCATATACTATTCATTGGAGTAGAGGAATTTCTCTAGCTAAAACCTACTTTCAAAAAGTCCCAAACCTGATACTCCTATCTAGGGATCCCTCAACCAATTCCCTTTATCATATAGGCCATCAACAATTCTCAGGCGGGAAGCTCTAGGCACCAATTCTTTTATTTTACCTGGAGCATTAGTTGACCTAGTTAATTTCTCTATAAAGTCATCACAAATGGCTCTCTCCTGGTAGTTAACCTTGTCTATGAAATCTCTTCGTGGTGCCATCTCAGAATTACAATTATTTCCACTAAATCTTAGACTGATTCTTTGAGAAATCAAACACCTAGTGATACCAATCAAATTGTGAGTATTAAGAAATTTGCAAAAACTTACTTGTTGCTTGAAAAACTTCGCTCTGTGCACTGGTTCCTCTATAAGATTCCTCAAACTCATGCCAAAGTTTCAACTGATGTGAATATTATTACGGCAACGAAGCATTTATTAGAAAGAATTAAGCCACATGCTTCGGCAATTAATTCATAATTGAATTTGAAAAATGGCTCCAACGGACCACATAAATTTTCTAAGTGTTTTGCCTTTTCGCTGTTTTGTGAAGGGTAAGCTTCGCGCATCTTTGCATCGTGAAACATCACCTATCATTAGATCATGTGAGATGTGCATGTTCTTTACCTTACCTGAGTCATCCTTCTTTAGAAATGGACCCACCATACTTTCATTGTTTCACGAAGAGTAAACTTCGTGCACCTTTGTAATTCGAAACAACGTTCATCATCAGATCATCAACTAACTACTCGACCGTTATCCTTCACTGTGACTGCTTGTCTTTACAACCGACTATGACGATCACCGCTAGTGGTTTTTCACCATTTCGCGAAAGGTAAACATCTTGCACCTTCACAATGCGAAATAGCGCGATCAACTTCAAGTTTCTCAGCCTTTACTCTCTTTAGCCTTCAAAGTGGGCCCTCTATGCAAATCCACTCATCTACAAACCTATGACAAGTATCTTCCACGTGGCTATCACTTATTCACCCAAGAAATCTGTCGGCCTCCACATCTGAACCACCACGTGTCTCACCATAAATTTCACCAACACTACCATTTTTTCAAATGGACCAATCTGGAAATCCATTCAGATCCATGTGTCTTACTGACAAATCACCTTCTTTTTTAGTCGCACATCTAGTTGCATTGCCACCTAATCTGCCACGTAAGAGCCAGCTTTGTTTTGCTATTTCACAAAGGATAAACATCGTGTTACTCTTCATTACGAAACAACGTTCACCGTCCAATCAACTTCAAGTGATCGGTCTTTAACTTGGGAGCCGCTTACCTTCTGGGCCCACCACCTTTTCATTGTTTTGTGAAGGATAAACATCATGTTATTTCATAATGCGAAATGACGTGCACCATCAGATCATCTTGGAGATGCACGTTCTTTACCTTGCAATCCATTCTATCTGTCAAGCCTGTCGGCTTTTCCCTGCTTCATGAAGGATAAACAACATGCATCTTTGCATTGCGAGAGAGCGCCAACTGTTAGATCAACAATAAGATGCACGCTCTTTACAAAACCCGACAGGCAAAATTAAAATGAAATAAAACTTAGTAAAAGGGCATTAACCAAAAGAATGTTATATCCCGCCTAGACAAAGACCTTAAAAGGGACCGCTTCTCTAATGATGGACCGACCCTTCCACTTAAGTGAAAAAAGGTAACAAGAAAATAGAACACAGGGCTTACAAGATGGAAAAGGTGAATTTGCAAAAACTCTAAACCTTTAGACAAATAACCCTTAGGAGCAGATAGGAACCAAGAAAGGAAAAATAAAAAGATTGAAAAGAGAAATTACTCAAAAATCCTAAATAGTGATAACAACTTCCACCTGTACAAGTGAGAAAATAGGGGAAAAATCAAGCAAAAATGAAGAGCAAATAGATGAAAAGAAGAAAATGTCCAAGACAAGATCCAAGGGTGCTACTTCCAGCAAACTGGCAATATATATGAAAGAAAAGGACTCAGATGCTCCTACATCCTCCCAAGGTAGAAAGAAAAAGAGTGAAAGGTTAATTGACACAAAGGATAAGAAGAAGCCCAAGAAAGATGGAAAGGAGGATGATAACTTTGACACCCAATCTGATCTGGTAATTAAAGAGGTCAGAAGAAGTGGTAGGATTGTAGCTCTAATTGTTGATGAATTGGTCTATGAGATCAAAGAATATGGAGGTTTAGCTAGTGTTGGGAAAAAATATCCCCTCTACAACAAGGAAGACAAAATAAAAATTGAAGATGCACTCATCTGGAACTTACATAATTTCTATAGAACTCCCAGTGAACTACATGGATTAATTCCATTAGATTTACAAAATCTCATTGAAGGGAGATGGAAAACTACCTTGGCAATTGAGAAGGAACACATAATAAAGGCACTCATGGAAGTACAACATGAATTGGATTACAATCAAGAAACTTTAGTCATTGAAGCATGTATACAATGTTTCAAAATAAGGAACAGAACAGGGAGAGTGGCCATACAAGGTGTGCATGATGAGGGCGTTTACATGTGGAAAATAATTTTGAGCCAGCAAAAGGAAGTTGAGGAGGAAATGGAAAAAGAAGTGAAACAAGGACTAGATACAGCTTCTCAAGAAAAGAGAAAAGGAAGAGACAAGGACACCACTAATGGGTTTGATGAATTTTCAGTTGAAGATATCATAGGTGATGTTGTGTCAGATATTCCTAATCTGACAAAGGAAGTAAAGCCACTGTTTGAGAAAAAATCAACTATTCAAACTATTGATATTGATAATACACCGACAAAGGGGACCGATCAAACCAAGCATCCTGGAGATGATGAAGTTACAATTGAGGACATCCCTTTTGGGGAAAAACCTCAAAGGAATCTGGTGACAATAAATATCCCCACAACATACTCTATTGGAAATGAACCTCTTTTGCTAGAAAAAGGTGCAGAGGAAGAAAACCCCAAGATGATAGACTCATCAATACCATATGTTGATGGAACAAAGGAGAAGGAACAAGAAAAGAAGGAAGCAGAAAATAAGAATGAAGAGTTGAAGGAAATAGGAACAACCGGTATTAGTCCACGGGAGACCAAGGAACCAAAAAAAGAGAAGAAGATAGAAGAATATTCATCTAGTCAACTTGAAGGTGGTCAAAAAATAGTGGTGGAGACTCCTCCAGTAAAGAGGAAGTTAATTTTAGAAAAGGAAACTGAGAAAAAGAAAGCTAAACTTCCCATCTCAGCCATCTTTGAGGTAGAAGCTGAAGAAGAAGAAGAAGAAGAAGAAGAAGAAGAAGAAGAAGAAATAGAGGAGGACGAAGGGGAAGACTCGGAAATTGATATCAACAAGATGACCCCAAACAACTAATAAAAGTTTCAAAAAAATTGAGAATTCAAGTTGAAAAGGCCAAACTTAAAGCAAAGAAAAAGAAGGCAAAAATTCTTAATGTTGTTCTCCATTTTGAAAACTTATGTTCCTTCTCTTTAAAAGTAAAAGCTACTACCTTTGTGCTGCAATGGAGGAGAACAACAAAAGTTTTAAATAAAGCCAACAATATGAGGTTCCAAAATTTAGGAAACCTCTTACACTTTAAGCTTATAAAATCTTGGGTAGGTGAACCCTTTTAAGATTATTTTCTCACAAAAATATTAACTGGTTTGCAGAAAACCAGTGTAAATTCCTACAAACTTTCCTTTCTGACTGGTATAACTAAAACATAAATGGAAAGTTGATTTTGTCTTTTGAAAAGAATCACAAAATTGACCCAAAAACCCAATAGGTAAACCAGTGCCTTATTTGGGCAATAGAGTCATTTGCAACAGACTACAACCTAACAAGAGAAACTAGTACACAAATCACAAGTTCCTGGTCTATCAACTCTGAATATGCCTGACATATACAAAGTCCTAATCTGCATTAGACTTCATCATCCAATCCACACCAAAGATACTGATATCAATGAATTTGTTCAAAGTATATTTATATTTTCCTCAAGAAAAAGACTCCAAACAACTTCATTAAATGCCTAGCAAATCATTCAAATAAGCAATCCTTGATTACTTAAGTGGAACCAACACTAGTATGATGACATAGAGACAATAGAAATCTGAGTTTAAATTCTCTGGACTATATATTTCATTCCTCTGTCAGAAGGTTACAAGTACTTCATTTTTTGACTCAAAAATTGCTAAGGACATGGCTTGTATTAATTTTGCTAGAGTTTAGCTACAAAAATTTTGTGTCCTCTTTTCTAGGTAGCCTTGGTATCCTTTTATAGAAACCAAGATGCAACAAGCTTCAGGCTACCTAGAAGAAAAATCTTACCCTAACAGTAATTTACTCCAAAAGTTACATTGTTGTGGCATTGCAGTTGAGGGAGAAACCTAACATTCTTTCTGGGATGCGTGCTTCATTAATTCACTAGGCATTCATTTGGAAAATGGCCAAAAGGGTAAGTTCCTATTACCCAAAATCGGTTACAACCACCATAAGCTTTATAATGCCAATAGATCATCTCGTGCCAGAGTATTAATGAGTTCTTATCTAAGAAAACACACAACTGCACACCATTATGTTCTTTGCACATCTCCTTGAATACCTATCACCAACTTTAACTTCGAAACAATATCTGATGAGATTTGCACATCTTTGCCATTGATTATTTTGAATATTTTAAAATTTGGCACTAATGGACCAAAGAAGCTTTCTTTCTGAGCACCTTTCCTCTAGTCACCATGTCGTAGGGTTTAACATTCTTTTCCATTGCGGTATAGCGACAGCCATCCGATCATGGAAAACTAGCACACCCTTTAACTTTCTTGAGTAATCCACTTAGAAATGGGCCCCATCGCTTGATCTCTAGTTGTTAAAAACTTAACCGCTACCACTAGTTGTCCATCATAACCACTTACCTTAACTACTAGCATTAACCACTATCACACTTGGCTTGCTAAAAATCATCACCTTCTGACTGAGAAATAACTTATGAGATCCCAATGTCACTGCCCCAAAAATATTTGCTATGGGTTACACTTGACTACAGAATTAGATTCCTCGGAATGAGAGATTTCCAATGATACATGACAAATCCATATTTGGGCAAAAAATAACCCTCACGCAAATAAATCCCTCTACAAGTCACTCATTAATTTCTCCTTTCTCACTATATTTTAACCTGACTTTCCCATGCATATTTCGGCCACATGTCACCTCCTGGTTTGCTCATGAGTCCCTCTGGACTCCACATGTTCACCACTTGGACCACCACTAGACTTGGGCCTACCTTGGTTCTTCTTCTACTCCCTTTCATGTGGTACATCTTGATACGTTCCAAGCCCATCTGGATGGCCACCTCGTCAATCACTATATCACAGGGGGTAACCATTGGGCATCTTCATCTCATGGTATAACGATGTTTGTAGTTCTTCCCTCAACCTGCTCAATCCTTAACGTCTGGGATGCTTCACTTTTTCTGCATGTACCTTGTCACCAAGTTGTAAGGAATATTTGGTGATTATATTCCCATCGCGACATGGCGACAACCATCAGATCATTTTGCCTGGCTATCAGATCTTCTTAACCTTCTCGGCCTTTACCTCAGCCGATCTGCTCCCCTCTACTGCATGTCACCACATGTCAGCCACTGATTCATTTTGAGATCTACCTAGGCACCACCTGTCTGTCAGGTTTGCCATGTATCAACCTCTAGTTCTGTGACTTCTGTCGGATATCATTCTTTTGGCCAAATTTCCTCTTGGGCTAGCTATTTTCTTGTCTCATCGAAACCTTAGTTTCATCGACACCTTTTATGTTGATGAAACTAATGCCTTCAGTGACTCCCTATAGTGATCCATTGAATCCATGGTCTATTCAATATTCATTTTGATGGCATGCCACCTCTGTTCCACCACGTCGCACCTCCTCATTCATTTTAAAGTCTTGACTGGCCACCATCTAACTTGCCACAGCCTCATCTGCCACCTCAGCACCGTAGGATCCACAGTTTCACTTTGGTTTGTTTGGCATCAGTCTTTCAACCAAAATTCCTCTTCGGCAAGACGTTCATATGTCTCACCGAACCCATAGTTTAATCGATGCCTTCACTTTATCGATGGGACCAGTTCAGGTTTCTTCGATGTGCCTTTGTCGATGGAACTGAGCCTTTTGTGAAACCATCTGGAGGTTCATCACGGCCAAGGTTTGTTCGATGATCATTCTGATGACATGCCATCTATTCTACTACGTGTCACCACGTGGCACCTTATAGTCCACCTCGGTGCCACCTAACCTGCCACCTCACTAGTCTCCAAGTCATGGCTATTAACAATCGAGCACTTTTACATAGCAGTATATCGATGGCTGCTCGATCCTTAACCTAAACCGCTCACCCTTTTCAGCATGTTCTTTGTCTCCAAGTCACAATGATATCTGGTGAGCATCTTTATGTCGTGACATAGAGACAACCACTGGATCTTTTTCTATCATCGTTGATTTGGTTGACTTACTTGCTAGTTATTTTTCCTTTCCACTGCAAAATTTGGGTGCTTTGAGATGCGCACGGGGCCCCCACCAGATCGTTGAGCGGAACCTTTTCAAAATCTTGTAAGCTTTGACACTAAAGATGTGTTTGACTTTTCATTTGAATACAAAAACTGCTCCTCCTCATGGTCAATGTGGGATAAATGGTTTACACACCTAGCAACTAAAATTGCTTCCTTGGACTATGCAAAGAGGATGGTTTTGGTCTGGGCCTAGACTATACACCTCCCATTGCATTGTTTATAAAACTTTGATGCCTCCCCAAACGTCCCCAAATCTTTATTTGCCTAAACCACTTGCATTAACTACCGGCCATGGTTCACCGCTGGTGGTTTGTCACCATGTCACAGTGAATAACCATCGAGCACTTTTATGTTAGGTCCCGGAGACAACTAAGAGGGGGGGATGAATCAGTTGTCAAATAAATTCAAACCAAAAGTACCTTAACCAAAAATTAATGCTTAATACTGGTAAACCAAACTTTATGCCAGTAGACAATTTTATCAGTTAATTGTAGAACCAGTAAAGATTAATGCATGAAATAGAAAGACAATAACATCCACAACACATAACACCAATATTTGTACGTGGAAACTCTGTAAGGGGAAAAGCCATGGTGGGAAACCTTACCCACAATCAGATGATACTAATGCAGATAATATGTTTCTACAATAGGGGGTCTGCACATGTAGAAAGGCCAAGCGCCTAGAGCTCACTGCTCAAACATAAAATGAGAGTCACACTGACTACAATTGGATGATTAAATCCAATGATAATTTACTGCTTAAAATATCATCTCCATATGCTAGATTCAGTACTAGTTTAGCTCTGATATGCCTTCTTCAAACCTTCCTTCAATCTTGAATGATGTCTATGTGTATAGCTCTGCTTGTATTTGCATATACCTTATTACAATCTCTTTCCTTGCATATATTAATCTCACAAATGAGATCTTACATTTATACCATAACCTAAGACCAATTGAGTAGGTTGGCTCACTAAAATATATTACAATAAAATCAATTACAAATAAATCAATATCCGATGCATGATGTTGGCTCAATGCATTTATAATAATAATAAATCATCCCCATAATGTGTTGTGCTGATCTGGAATAGATATACTTGTCGGTGCATATCTTGGACCTATTTGCCGGTAACAACAAATATGTAAACTCGAATAAGCCAATGAACAAATCACCAAAACAAAGTGTCCAAATGATGTTTTCAACATAACCAAGTAGTCTCCAAGTGATTCCAAGTGTCGGTGAACAATATAACCTATCGGTAAACCAAATACTGGTGACTGTGCATAAGTCGCTTGCTTGCTGGTGAACATAACCAATTTGGCCGGTGTTGATAAGTGTTGACATCAATGACAAAACCATATCAACATATCCAAAATACCAACAATCTCCCCCTTTAGCATTGATGGCATCACGAGATAGAAAAAATCAAAGTGCCAAAACATAAATGCCAAAAATTAAATACCAACAATCTCCCAAAGAGATCATAACCAGATATCAAAATACATAATATCTCTCCCAAAAGTAATAATCTCTCCCCAAGGGATAAAGTCTCTCCCCCTAGGAATAATATGTGTTTTCCTTGTGTTTTTCCATATCAATCTCTCCCCCTTTGAAATCAAATGCCAAAGCAATACAAAATACCATCTCATTATAAAATATCAACTACTCCCCCTGAGAAGTAGTTCTCCTCATCAAAGCTGGAATAAAAGATTTCCCTATTAATTCTGCCGATTGATGACAAACATCCACTATCTAAGTCTCTACTGGTGGGGGTATAACCCCAAGTTGATCTCTAAGATATTCAAAAGTCTCCTTAGGCAAAGGCTTAGTGAAAATATCTGCAATCTGCTCTTTAGTATTCACATAAACCAATTTCACTTCTTTTGCTTCAACATTCTCTTTCAGAAAATTGAATTTGATAGAAACATGTTTAGTTTTAGAATGTAGTACCAGATTCTTAGATATATCAATTGTTGTTATATTATCACAATAGATAGTTATAGGTTCCTTGCATTTTACCTTTATCTCTTTCAACATTTGCTTAAGCCATAATACCTGTGTGCAATTAGTTGCTGCTACAACATATTCTGATTCTATTGTTGATAAAGATGTACAACTTTGTTTCTTACTTAACCAAGAAATTAATCTGCTACCAAGAAAAAACGCTTCGCTAGTGGTGCTTTTTTCTGTCATCTACATCTCCTACCCAATTTGCATCAGTGTATGCACATAATTCAAATTTTTCATCTCTAGGATACCATAAGCCAAGATTTGTAGTGCCTTGTAAGTACCAGAAAATCCTTTTTAATGTTGATTCATTATTTTCTTTAGGATTACTCTAAAATCTTGAAACAACACATACTACATTCATAATATCAGGTATTGTTTGTGTCAAATATAGTAAACCTCCTATCCTAGACTTGTACCTAGTCAGATTAATAGGTGTTGATTCATCCGTTAGTGATAATTTATCAGTTGTAGTCATAGGTGTACTTACTGGTTTAGAGTTCACCATACCAAATTTCTTTAGTAACTCCTTCAAGTACTTAGATTGACTCAAGAATATACCTTTATTAGTCTATGAAATCTGCAATCCTAAAAAGAATTTTATCTCTCCAATCATAGACATTTCAAATTCTTGTTGCATTTCATTAGAAAAGTCTTTACATAATCCATCTTCTCCTCCAAAGATTATATCATCAACAAAAACTTCTATAACCAAGATCTCATTATTAGTCACTTTGTAATATAAGTTACTGCCAGCATTACCTTTAGAAAAACCAATCTTCAAAAGATACTCATCCAATCTAGCATACCAAGCTCTTGGAGCTTGCTTCAACCCATACAAAGCTTTCCTTAACCTACAAACCATATCTTTATCATCTGTCAAAGAAAATCCATCAGGTTGTTCAATATAAACTTCTTCTTCAAGATCTCCATTAAAAAATGCACATTTAATATCCATCTAATATACTTTGTAGTTCTTGTGTGCTACAAAAGCCAAAAATAATCTGACTGCCTCAATTCTAGCTACCGGTGCAAAGGTTTCATTATAATCAATTCCTTCTCTTTGTGAATATCCCTTACACACTAGTTTTTCTTTATTTCTGATTACTTTACCATCTTCATTAAGTTTGTTTTTTAATACCCATTTTGTTCCAATCACATTTTTGTCTTTAGGCTGGGGAACTAATGTCCATGTGTTATTCTTTTCAATTTGTTCTAATTCTTCTACCATAACTTTAATCCAATGTTTATCTTCACATGCCTCATTAACTGATGCTGGTTCAATTTGAGAAATAACACATACCTCTTCATTTTCCAGTCTTCCTCTAGTCATGACTCCTTGATACTTGTTCCCAATTATATGATCTTTAGAGTGGTTCAATCTTACATACCGGGTTGTCTTTGTTTTCTATTGTTCCTCAGTTATTGTGGAATTTTCAGATGATTCTAATGTAACTGGATCTTCATTCTGTACCAATGTATTCAATGTAGGTTCATTTGTTAGTATCTCTGTTGCCGGTTCAGAGTCTATGTACCTTGAATTTCCTCTAAATTGTTCATCAATCTTCACATTTGTGCTCTCAACAATTTTCTGCAATCTTTTGTTAAAACATCTATATGCTTTTCTTTTAGATGAATAACCAAAAAATATTCCTTCATCACTTCTAGGATCAAATTTGCCAATATACTCATCTCTTCTAATATAGCATTTACTTTCAAATGTTTTGAAATATTTAAGAGTAGGAGTAAAACCAAACCATAATTCATGAGGGGTCTTACCGGTTTCACCTTTGATGTGAACTTTGTTGAATGTGTAAATGGTTGTACTCATTGCTTCTCTCCAGTATACATGTGGTAGATTTGCTTCTGATAACATACTTCTAGTTGCATCCAAAATGGTTTTGTTTTTCGTCACTACAACTCCATTCTGTTGGGGTTTCCGGGGTGCTGACAACTATTTTCTGATTCCATTCACTTCATAGAATGTATTAAATTCCTTAGATGTGAATTCACCTCCTTGATTTGATCTCAAACATTTAATTTTCTTACCAGTTTCATTCTCTACCATTACCTTGAATAGCTTGAATTTCCCAAGTGCTTCTGATTTCTCCCTGAGAAAAGTAACCCAACACATTCTAGAATAGTCATCAATGATTAGCATAAAATATCTATCTCCTTGTAAGCTTCTAGTTCTTGCTGGACCGCATAAATCAGTATGAATTAAGTCAAGAGAACTATTGGATTTCTCTAGAATACTCTTAAAAGATTCTCTAACTTGCTTTCCAATGGACATTCCTTACATACTAGATCGTGAGGTTTGACAATCTTAGGTAAATCTCTTACTACCTTAGTTGTACTGATTTTCACAATTCAATCAAAATTTACATGACAAAGTCTGTTATGCCATAACCAACTTTCATCAATATGTGCAATCAAGAACATCTTTTCACTATTGTTCAAATGAAATATATTACCTTTAGTCTGATTACCAGTTACAATTTCCAAACCAGTTTTGTTCATGATTTTGCATTTACCATTCTTGAATTGTAACTGAAATCCTTTTTCAACTAACTGACCAACACTCAAAAGATTATGCTTTAAACCTTCAACATAGTAAACATTATCAGTATTGTTCTTACCATCAAGAGATATAGTGCCTTTTCCATTGATCAAACAAGCTTTATCATCTCCAAATCTTACTAGACCTCCATTGTATTCCTGAAAGGTTAAGAATTTTCTTTTATCCCCAGTCATATGATGTGAACACCCTGAATCAATGATCCATTCATCCTTATCTTCAATTTTAGTTACCAAGGCCTTCTCTACTGGTTGAACAGTAGGTGTCGGTTGATCTTCTATTATAGAAACAAAAACCCATCCATTGTCTACCAGATCCTCATTAGAATCATCAGTGACTCCTTCATCACCAAGTTAACAAGATTTGTCTCTATTTTTCTTAAATCTGTATCTCTGATATTCAGGGTTAGGCTTGTATGTTCTTCTAGATTCTTCTTTTAATTTTGCATGTCTATCAGGACACCTAGATGCCATATGACCAATCTTATTGCAGTTAAAACATTTAAATGGTGCTTTACCTTCATACTTACTTGCAATAGGACCTTTAGGCATTTTCCTTGCAAATAGTGCTTCAAGTTCTTCATTTTCTCTCTTGCTTTCTTCAAGTTCTCTTACATAAAAGGATTTCCAATCAGATTTGTCAAATGATGATGATGCAGATGATGTTGATACTTTGAAGGCTAAATCTATCTTTATAGTAGCAACAGGACCAAATTCCTCAATTTCAAAAGTTGAAAGTTTTCCAACCAAAGTATCTCTAGTTACTGATGTATTAGGCATTGTTCTCAATTCATTTATAGCAGTTACTTTAATTTTATATGCTGCTAGCAATGCTCTTAAAACTTTTGAAACAATTTCATCTTCACTTAAGGAACCTCCACAACATTGTATACCCAAAACAATTTCATTTACTCTTTCCATAAAAGTAGAAATTTTTTCATCCTCTTCCATTTTCAGATTTTCATACCTGACCTGAAAGGATTCAAGTTTTGCAATTTTGACTATGGTATCACTTTCATTCAATGTTTCCAATCTGTCCCAAATAGCTTTAGCAGTAGACCTATTTGATAATCCCATGATTTGTTGATCTGACAATGCACTCAAAAGTGCTTCTCTTGCTTTGCAATCATTTTCCTCATCTTTTCCTAACGTTGGTGGATTAGGCTAACCGAGAGTAGCAGTAGTGTAACGATTCTTTGTAACCTCCCATATGTCTTTTCCAATGCAATTCAGATGTGTCTCCATCCTGATCTTCCATATATCATAGTTGGTCCCATCAAGTTTAGGACTATACTTCCTGAAATAGTTAGAAGACATTGGATCTCCTCAAGTTGTTAAACTTCTGTAAAAAGAGGACTAGGCTATGATACCAATTGTTAGGTCCCCGAGACAACTGAGACAGGGGGGTGAATTAGTTGTCAAATAAATTCAAACCAAAATTAACTTTACCAAAACTTAATTCTTAATACCGGTAAACCAAACTTTATGCCGGTAGACAGTTTTATTAGTTAATTGCAGTACCAGTAAAGATTAATGCATGAAACAGAAAGACAATAACATCCACAACACATAACACCAATATTTGTATGTGGAAACCCTGTAAGCGGAAAAACCATGATGGGAAACCTTACCCACAATCATATGATACTACTGCAGATAGTATGTGTATATAATAGGGGGTCTGTACATGCAGAAAGGCCAAGCGTCTAGAGCTCACAGCTCAAACACAAAATGAGAGTCACACTGACTACAATTGGATGATTAAATCCAATGATAATTTACTGCTTAAAATAACATCTCCATATGTTGGATTCAGTACCGGTTTAGCTCTGATATGCCTTCTTCAAACCTTCCTTCAATCTTGAATGATGTTTGTGTGTATAGCTCTGCTTATATTTGCATATACCTTATTACAATCTCTTTCCTTGTATATATTAATCTCACAAATGAAATCTTACATTTATACCATAACCTAAGACCAATTGAGTAGGTTGGCTCACTAAAAGATATTACAATAAAATCAATTACAAATAAATCAATATCTGATGCATGATGTTAGCTCAATGTATTTATAATAATAATAATAAATCATCTCCATAATGTGTCGTGCTGATCTGGAATAGATATACCTACTGGTGCATATCTTGGACCTATTTGCCAGTAACATCAAATAAGCAAACTCGAATAAGCCAATGAACAGATCACCAAGTAAAAGAGAAACCGAGATAAGATGAATATTGTAGTACCAAAGGCTACAAGGAAAGAAACAAAGATGATCAAGGCATTAACGGAGAAACTTGGAGAAGGTTCTTCCTCCACACCTATCAAGGGCACTATAGTCATCACCGAGGAGGAATCTAAAGCTCAAGAGGCAGCTATTACATTGAGCACCAAATTGCCTAAAGGGAAATTTCTAAAAAGGAAGAAACTAGATACATCAAAGGTATCACCGACTCCTTCAGTCAAGCACCCAAACACAAGATCATTTGTAGCATCACCGAGTAAGAAACCAAAGAATGTTGCCGCACAAAAGGTAACAAAAAATTACAAGAAATATACTTGGAGATTCATTTTGACTAAAGAGTCTAGTGACACCGAATTTGAAGATGCAAGCAAATTTCAAATTGTTAAGAGCAAAAAGGAAAAAGTACATACTATTGATAAATTTTGTGCTAATCTGAAGCAATATGGTGGATTTGGATCTTTTAGATATGTTAAATATGAATCCAGATCTCATGAAGAAAAGAGACAAATAGAAGAAACTATAATCTCCAAACTTCTGAAATTCCGATTGGTCCCATTGGATGTAACTAATTCTCTTCCAAAAGAATTGTATTTTCATATTGATAAAAGGTGGAAATATACCATGGACTCAGAAAAGAAGATGAGAAAAAGAAGTATGGTACATCTCTTTCCAGACATGTCGATAGATGAGATCACTGAGCATCTGACAAACCAACACTCAAACTTCCTAGTGAAGAAAAGAGCTTTTAAATTGATGAATGCTTTTTATCTGGATGTAGAGAATGAGATAAAGGAAAAGTGGAACGAAATTTTTCAAATCAAGAATGCTAGTGAGCAAGCTGAAGTTGAAATAGTTGATGTTACCGAGGAAGATCCTGATATCACCGAGCAAGACCCTGCTGACACTATACAAATTGATGAGGATATCATGGACACCGCAGCACCTGAACAGGAAATGATAGAAGGGAATGCATATGCCAAACTAGTATCCAGTGAGTCAGTTCTAGAACAAGTTCATCCCTATCCTTCGGTCACTCCGCCTATTTCAACTGAGGCCCCTCAAGATACTGAACAAGGGACATAAGGTCACAAGTCTACAGAAGGAGAAACTGCTTCTCAGGCCACTGAAAGATAGACCTCTCAAGATCCTTCTAGCACTGAAAATGTTACAACTAAGACCCCAAGCATAGAAGCATCGATGGACACAACAAAGGCTACATCAGAGGTTCAAGAAATTGATAAAAGTGTTGCCTCTACCGAGCAACCTACCGAGGGTCAAACAGCCTCACAAGCCATTGTGTTAGTTCAACCAGTGAAAGGTAAAGAAAAGAAGATGAAAAAGCATAGTTTCAAATTAGATTTATCAAAACCAATAGTGTTGCCGAATGTTGACATATCCAAATTAAAAGGGCAAGCACTCATTGAATTCGGTGAACTATGCAAAGCCAAAGCTGAATAGGAGAAACAAATGGCTATTCAAAAGAAAAATGAAGTACTTCAGAAGGTGAAAGCACTATTAACAGATATGCTACCTGAAGTTATAGTGACAACAGATGCAACCATCCATGTTCAACTAGATGAACTCCTAACTAAAATTGAGACATCTGGAGTAGACGCATCCGAATATTTGAGCAAGCTAAAGGACAAAGAGCTCACTGCTAAAATGATTGAAGAGGTACATAAGGCTATTGCTATTGGGAAAGTAAAACTTGTCAAATTTATTGCTGAGTTGTCCCCTCAACTCAAGCACATTCTTTATTTATTTCAGAAACTTTGTACATTTTGTTTATTCATTAAATATATCAAAAATAAAACAAAAGTGATTGAGAAAGAGATCACTGATCTCTCTAATAAGTCAACCACTGAGCCAAACTCTATTCAAAAATTTTATACAAAGCTACAAAATCTCATGGCTCAACAATTGGAACTAAGGAGTGAAGAGCACAAGATAAGGATGGACATAATGACTCTTCAGACATTATTCATTCCTCATATTTCATCCGTCCAAGAACAGATCAATAAGGCTACCTCCCTATCCACTCAACAAGAGGGAAGCACCTTAGATGGAATAATTTCACTGTTAGCTGACATTACAACTCAGAATTCACTCATGGACAGTGTCAAGGATGTCCTCTCTGCCGCTCTCACTGATGCAAGGACAAAATACAAATCCATTTTTGACCAGTTACCTCCATCAAATGGTAACTAAGTTTTGATGTTTGTCAAAAAGGAGGAGTATAGTATCAAAGGGGGAGAATAGTATCAAAGTATACAGGGGAATGTAGTATACAGGAGGAGTATACCGAGCACAACAGAGTATTCATATCCACAGTTAATTTTAACAGAAAGAGCAGTGAACTGAGGAGTGACAATCAAGCAGTTAATACAGAACATTGATCACCGAGCATGCAAAATCAGAATTTTGTACAGTATATTGATAAGGGGAGTATATCTAAATATACTATTTCATTGACTAATGTATATACTGTCTATCTAGTCAAATTTTGTAAGTATATAGATTTTTGAGTTATTACTTTGAAAGTAGTTTTGTCAAACATCTCAACTAATGTCAAAAGGGGAGATTGTTACTACTTATTAAGTTGGCATTAGATTTATATCCAAAGTCATTCTATATACTCTAGTCGATTACTACTACCAAAACATTCAGTCGGTTATAGAAGAAAGTATTCACAGAGCCTAGTATACACTAAGCTGTCTATCAAGTAACACTGTATGTCTACCAAGAAGCAATAATGTTACACCGAGTGAAACGTGTTACCAGATTCATTGAACCTAGATACACATGTGGAAACATGTTACAAAATCGAGGAACAAAGAACCGTTATCACATTGGAAATTGCACTTAAGGATTGTGTATGATTTTAAGGTCATCTATCCAATGAAATATTTATATGGTTATTCATTCGATAAATCATGTTTGTAAGATCGAAGCAATGAACCAGATCACTGACATAAGAGATCTATTTATACAACATGGATTGAGATTAGAAAGAAGTGACAAGGAGAGATATAGAGGTGTATGGAGCAAGACATGTGTGATACATAAGAAAGCACTAAGTGTTATGATTGTTACAGAGACACAGAGGTCACCGAGAGTGATTTCAGAGAACAGTCAAGGAACAGAGTAAACAAAAGGGTTTATCAAGTTACTTTATGGGTTACCGAGGTATGCTATAAGCAAGGTAATCTCTCTTTGAGCACATAGAATCTGCTATAACATTTCAGATGTAAAGATGCAGATATTTGTAAAGATTTTATTTTAATATTTTGAAGTTGTAAGAGAAACCTTTAACAAGGTAAAAGACTAACAAACTCTATAAATTGTAAAGCCTTTAACCAGGTGTTGCATTTAGAATGTGTTGTAAAATCCTTTAGCAAGGTAGACCTAAAGATCTTGATACTCCTAATAGGGTAAGCTATCAGAAATAACTAAACATGTAGCTCTAACTGAGCACTCTTTATTATTGCAGTAGTGAAGTTGTGGGTGTCATCCCCACCACAATTTTTCTCTCTAACCAAGATTTTCTGTGTAACCAAAATATATGTGTTATGGAGTGAATCATGTATGTTTGTTATTCATTTATTTTAGCTTTATGTTATGTTATAACAATTTTTGGTTTATGCATAACACTAAAGATATTGTTGATAAAAGGATTTAAAATATTGATTCACCCCTCCCCTCTCAATACATTAGCTTTCCATATTGGGCCTAACAATTGGTATCAGAGCTTGAAACTTGGAAAAGGGTTTAACGGCCTAAAGAAAAAGATCTTATCAATGGAAGGCTATAAACAATCTTGGAGAATTGTGTATTTACAAGAAGAGCTAGATCATGCTACTCAAGTGATTGCGGACATGCAGAGACAAATGCAAAAATCATTGAAAGTTAGAAGAAGATTGTCTAATGATTTGCAGGACTCTCAAGAGTTAGTGGAACAGATTGAGACATCATCTGAGAATAGTATATCTGAAGAGACTGAAGAGATGATTGGAGAACTAAAAGAAAAGAACAAAGCACTGACTAATCAACTAAAGGCAATGAAAAGAGGACATGAACATTTCAGCACGCAAATAACTGAAAATCTTTATGCATTGAGGACAACTGAGGATAAATTAAGAGATCTAGAAAGAGAAAAACAATAGCTTGAAGCATTAGTATCTGAAAAGAATGATGTAATCACTAGGATGATTGGAATACAAAGTAATCTGTCAGATCAATTGGGTTATGCACATCATGAAGCAAATATAAAGGATAATGAGAATCAAGCATTGAAACTTGAAGTATCAAGGTTGATCGATGAACTTGAAATAGAGAAGAAATCCAAAGAAATACTGAAGAAGAGTTATGAAGCATCGAAGATGTTGGATGAGCAACTGAATACAAGAAGACCCAACAAAGATGCAGGACTCGTTTACAAAGGAAAAGACTCTATCAAGAAGGGAATTAACACTACCAAGAGAGGAGAATCATCAAAGCAAGTTGGAAACAAGAAGAACATCAAAGGAAAGAAGCCTATTTGCAACTACTGTGGAAATCAAGGTCATACTGCTAACATGTGCCAAATCAGAAAAGGTAAGTAACCGAATGTCACTAAGTCTAATAGTTATTGTTACAATTGCAATAAATATGGTCACACATCTAATCAATGTAGGACAAAGTCTGTTAACAATTATCAGAAGGCAAAATTCAAAGGGTTTTGTAAAAACTGCAATAGATGTGGACATAGTATCGAGAAGTGTTGGTTTAAGCAAAAGAACTATATGTGGTCTGCACACCGAGCAAATGCTAGAGGTTACCAAACTCACACAGATCCTTACTAATAGTATTCTGTAGTACCATGGGATTACAATACAAGGATATGGTGTGAATGTGGACATATAAGTGCCAACTGCTTTATAAGGTTTGGAATGAACAACCGAAGATCATGGAGAAATCTTGGTATGGCATGTTTTCATTGTCACAAAGTTGGACACTTGGCTAGAGATTGCAAAGATCAACCTAGAGGAGATATTGAAGAAATAAAAGGCAAATTACAGATGCTTTGGAAAAAGAAGGAAATTGTGTCAAATAAAGAAAGCACCTTACCTACCGAGTTAGGTGCACCTATTCCAAATTAATCGGTAAAGGTATGAAGGGAGTGCATTCTCTCAAAGGTTAAATCTTAACAGTTCCTATTTTATCATGCACTTAATTAAAAATCTGCATAGCTAAAGATGCATTAGGAAATTTGAAATTTTATCAAGTCTTTTGGAAGCCTGTCTAGTCAATGAATACAGGAAGACTGACTACTCGGTAAAAGCATAGAAAGGAAGTGGTACCGAGTGCATTTAATGTCTTTTGACCTAACTGCACAAAGCCCGATAAGGTATATTGTGTACTTAAAGCTTTTACATGGTCATTTCACACTTACCAAGTTTTCAAGAAAGCAGAGCAAAGCGATTCCAGGTGATCAAACCACCTCCCGAGCGAATTTCAAGGTATTTACACATCGATCTCAAGCATTTCTAAGAACTAGTTTACCGATCACATCAGTTGTGAATATCTGTTTTACATTTGCTAAGTGGGAAGCATCTTTCATTTGAAAGTCTTCAAACCCTAGGAATCTTTTGTTAAGTGATTATCCAAAATCTGCAATGGCACCTAAGATCCAGAAGCCCGTTGTTGTTGAAAACATTGAAAAGCCCTCACTGAAATATTCTTTAACTCCCAAAGTAGCTTCTGAACGGGATGATAAAACTACATTTTCACTCATTCCGGATAAGGTTTTACTAGTTGAAGATGTCAGATTCTTCACTAAGTGTCATGTTGAGGAACTAGGTCATGTTGAAATCAAGGACAGATATGATGAATTGTGTATGGATGGGAAATTGGATAGCAAGTATGAACACATCAAAATCAAGGGATTGACCGAAGCCCTAACCTATCCCCATGTATTCAAACCCCAGTGGGTCAAGTTTGTTTTGAGCAGAGTTCATGATGATTTCATGTGGTTAGAAGAGCAACCATTTAAAATCACCGAGGAAATCATTCATTTGATCACCGGTTACCCTATCTTTGATCATGCCCGAGCTCAGAAAATGATATCACAAAAGGAATTGATCACTCTAACTGGAGTTGAATCAGATTGCAAAGGATTGAAACTGAACAATGTGTCAGATGCAGAGCTGAAGTTTACCATTAGAGTAATAGGTTATTGTTTCTTCCAATTAGAAGGGAAAACAGTGTACCTTGTGCAGTAGTCGACTTAGCATATAAAATTGATCTTTGTGAAGTATTATCGAAAAACCTATATAAGAATCTAAACACCATAAAGAAGCCAAAGAAGAACAACTCAGCTAACACTCTGAAGTTTGGATCACTTCTAGTATGCATGTTTTTCTATTTTGAGAAATTCTTTCCATCAGTCGGTAATGTAGTTTGGGAGATACACTGACCTATCACCCATCAAATCAATGACTTCATCAAGAAGCTAGGTGATAATTTTAATGATACTATGGATGATTACTTTAGCAAGTTTCTGGAAACGATGCATAACAGGTTTCGTATCCCACTCCAGTTAGTAGAGAAATACAAGGATGACATATGTTTTGAAGTAGACACTGATTACTGCTATGTTAATGTTGTGGAACCAAGAACCCAATCTTTGCCACCTATGGGTTATGAGATTGATTTTGACATCACACAACAACAGATAGATACTTTTCTTACTCTACCAAGGCATGCTACCGAGCTGAGGTATGGTACATATGAAGAAGTAAAAGAGAAAGTTAAAATGAGTATTGTAGTACCAAAGGCTACAAGGAAAGCAACAAAGATGATCAAGGCATTAATGGAGAAATTTGGAGAAGGTTCTTCATCCACACCTGTCAAGGGCACTATAGTCATCACTGATGAGGAATTTGAAGCTCAAGAGGCAGCTATTACATTGAGCACCAAATTGCCTAAAGGGAAAGTTCTGAAAAGGAAGAAACCCGATACATCAAAGGTATCACCGACTCCTTTAGTCAAGCGCCCAAACACAAGATCATCTATAGCATCACCAAGTAAGAAACCAAAGAATGTTGTCACGCCAAAGGTAACAAAAACTTACAAGAAGTCTACTCAGAGACTAATTTTGACTAAAGAGTCTAGTGACACCGAATCTGAAGATGCAAGAAAATTTTAGATTGTTAAGAGCAAAAAGGAAGAAGTACATAGTGTTGATAACTTTTGTGCTAATCTGAAGCAATATGGTGGATTTGGATCTTTTAGATATGTTAAATATGAATCCAGATCTGATGAAGAAAAGAGACAAATAGAAGAAGCTATAATCTGCACACTTCTGAAATTCTAATTGGTCTCATTGGAAGTAATTGTTGGCATATGCACACTCCAATGAGACATTGTATGTGATTAAAGGTTTTGTAATTGATGGCAACCTTACAATTCTATGGCATCGACAAGGCATTATACCAGCAAGTTAGTGCACTGACATCAGCAGATCACACTCTACACCGGCACTCAGGACACCGTCACCGACACAGAGAAAGGAAGTATACTGGCACAAAGGCTGATAGGATTTTGTTATATTATATTTTGTTTATTATTGTAAAACTTGGTAAGTCGACTTGGCATGTTGAAAAATAAATCTTATATATAAAAGAGATCATTGTAGACATTTTGAAATGAAGTAAGGAAGTGAAGAAAGTGATGTATGTGAAATATTAAGGCAAACCTATTATGCGAAATATAGGTTAAAGGGTTTATGTAAGAAGCACAGTAGCAACCGGTACTAGATCAAGCATTATAGATGCTATTGTAAAGTAGTACAAGATATCAGATTTGTATAATCCACATTGTAAGTCAGTGAGACTTCCCATTGAGTAGTGAGCTCTAGGCAGTTGGCCTTCCTGCATGTGCAAGCCCCTATTGTAAGTAATATTCTCTTATTGGCTAGTAAGTGGATATTGTGGGTCACAAATCCCACCGAGGATTTTCCCACACTGGGTTTCCTTGTTAAATCCTTATGTTATGGTGTGCTTTTCATGTGGATGTTCTTAATTCTATTTATTGCATTATTTCTTGCATACCGGTACACTGTTATAATATGTTCTGCATGTTTTAAGATAAGAAATTTTGTAAACCGGTTAGATACTGATTCACCCCCCCCCCCCCACTCTTAGTATCTATGGGAATCCTAATAATTGGTATCAGACTTGGTCCTCTATTTTAAAAAGACTAACAGCTTGAGGAAGATCTTGACACCGATAAAGATGGAAAATCTAATGAAGCAACTTGAAGGAGCTCTTTCAGACTATGATACAGAAAAATTGAAAAATATCAAACTAGAAGATGATTTAAGGGCAGCTCGGGATATCATTCAGGCACTTCAAGAGAATCTTATTGTTGCAAGAAATAAGAGAAGAGAACTTTGTGAAAACATGCAAAATGAGAATGATAAAAAGGAATCACTTAATGATATGTTAAGCAAGCTGAAACAAGAGAACATGACAACAAAGAATGAGATGCAGGATATGACTATGAGATTTTGTAAAGAGATTGAGGATAGGAAGAAGAATGAAGAAGAATTGACCAGAAGACTAAGTGATGCAGCAAATGAGAACACAAGACTTAGCTATGAAAATGACATGTTGAAGACAGATCTGATGCACACTCAGAATGACTCCAATGAACTGATGAGACAGAAAGAGGTCCTAGTAAGAGAACTAGAAACTGCAAATCAACATAAAGAAAAATTCAACAAAAGATCAGAGGAACTTGCAACCTTGCTAAAGAATCAAAAACCTAAAGGTGACACTTCTAGAATTGGCTTTGAAGTTGGTGAAAGCTTTGGTACTACAAATACTCAGGATCACAACAAACCGGTAAGACAACCTAATGCTTATAAATTCAATGGAAAATGCTTTAACTGTAATAAGTATGATCATAGAGCAAATGAATGTAGATCTAGAAATTATCAGAATATCAACACACCCACTGGTCAATGTTCAAAATGCAACAAAGTTGGTCACAACTCTGAAAATTGCAGAATGAATGTGAGATGTTATGTTTGTGGAAGATTTGAACATTTATCTAATCAATGCAGAACACAAACTGGCATAGGTTATGGGAAAGCTATTCAGAAGAATAATGTAACTTGTTATGCATGTAACAAGATTGGGCATATTGCTAAATTCTGTAGAAGTAAAGGATCACCGGTAGACAACAAAAGTTCTAGCTTGAAAGGTAAAGAAAAAGTTGAAGAGGTTAAGCAAGAATTCTCAAAACAATGGATTAGAAAAGCTGATCTAAATATTGGGAATACTCCTCCACCAATAGAACCAGTCAATGCTTCACCGACAAGATAGAGTGATGCTTCACTGGCAGGACTAATTGAAGAAAGTTTCCTTGAGGGTTTGGCAATCTAATGACACGTGCTATTATTCCCTCGGTTAGAGATGAGAAGTTGGAAATTACTTTATTACTAGTAGACAATGTTAAGTGAATACTTAACTGGCATGCATTTAATGTGGTAGATGGTGAAAAGACACTATAAATTTGAGGTTTTGGCTCCATTTCATTTCATCGAGATTTCAAACCTACGAAGAGCACAAAGATTCTAAGCTAAGGCATTTAGAGCAAGAGGCAAGAACACTTCAAGCAATCATCCATCCTAAAGGCAGTAAAAGGTATTTTATCATGGCATCCACCTCTTCAATTGAATATATAGCAAACCCTACTATTGTAGAAGTTATAAAAAGACCTAGGCCCATATTTTAATTAGTTCCCGAGGTAGCAAAGAAAGATGATACCTTAGGTGCTTTTTCTCAAATTCCTAAGGGAGTTGTTTATGTTGAAGACCCCAGAATTTACATTCACTGTAACATTGAGGAACTAGGATATGAAGAGATTAAAACCATGTTTAAAATTGTCATATGTGATAAATCTGACAATGTAAAAGATGAACACAAGATCATTGAAACCCTAGGACTTATGGAGATCCTTAGCATTCCTGAATTCCCCAAGGATGTGGTTAGGATAGTCTTAAGTAGGGTACATGGTGAATTTTTTTGGTTAGATGCAATTCATAAAATCACTAAGGAAGCTATGAAAGTTGTCATAGGGTTACCGACCACCGGTAAAAGGCTAGACAAAACTAAGAAGGTTTCCAATGACCTAGTTACAAATCTAATTGGTGAAACATCCGACAGAAGGTCCTTAAGAGTAAATGATGTAACAGATATTAATGTGAGATTTATCAGCATGATATTAGGATATAAAGCTACTCATGCAAATAGACTCAATTTAGTTTCAAGTTTATGCATTAAGGGTGCTTATGATATGGTCACAGATAATGCAAAGATTGATGTATGTGAGTGGTTGAAGGATGAATTAATTGACAACTTAGGCAAGATTAAAAAGGACAAGAAAGGAACCCTTAAATTTGGAAATCTGCTAGTATATCTGATGCTACATATAGCCAAACAGGTTCTCGGTATAGGCTACAGAGAACTTGGATATGATATACCGGTAGGTAAACAATTAACATAACTATTCAATAATATGGGAGAAGACAAGGAAAACAATATCCATGATTTCTTTCAAGCACTTAAAGCCAAAATGAAGAAAAGAATCAGGTTATCACAAAAGATTGTTGACAAATATAAAGATGAAATATGCTTTGTAATCAAGAAGGATGAGATTTGGATGGAAGCAGTCATCCCTAGGACTGTTTGGGTAATAGAGATGGGCTATGAAATAGATGATCATATAATTGAAACTTATGCTAAAGCACTTCTGGAAGCCCCTAAAGAACCTAAGGAAGAAATATTTGGTAGTGCAGAAACTATTGAAAGCCAAATACAATCTAAGAAAAGAGTGAAAAAGGTTGAGGCAGTTGTAAGGAAAGGTTCTAGGCAAGCAAAGGAGATCAAGGATAGAGTAATGGAACAAACTGGTATAACAGAGGATGAGTTAGTAGCTCCACAACCTGAAACTCACCTATCACCGATAGATACATCTTTAGAGAATGACATGCCTGCAACTTTCAAAAGAGTTGTAAGGAAAAGAAATCCCTCACCGGCAACCACACCCTCACCTAGGAGGACAAGACAAAAACAACAAGCAGTGAGATCTCTGGTAAGAAAGGCTACACCAAAGAAGAAGAAACTGACACCTAAGAAGAAGAAGAAGATAAATAAGGACTTGGCCCCTCTTGACATACTATTGAATGAAATTACAGAGGAAGGGAAACTGAAGAATATAGAGAAACTATATAACACTCTGATAGCTGATGAAAAAGAAAAAGTAGAAAACAATGTTATATTTCATATGGATATGTATAAGAAATTTTTGATGGAAATAGTAGATGAAGTACCAGATGAACTATTTAAGAGACTGGAAGCAAGGAGACAAGCAGTAGTAGAACTGGACAAGAAAATAAAGATAGAAAAGCTACTTGTTGTATATCTAGTGAATTCACCCAAAGAAATTGATGACTTAATTGCTCAAGCCAACTGATTAGTATTTTCTACTGCACACCGGCACATTGCTTTAATGGTTGGAAGAGTTAATGAGGTAACTGAGGAGATAGAAAATGCATGGGACATTTTCGTAGTGGAAAAAGAAAAACAAGAAGAATACATGAGCCACAAACCTATAAAGGTATATCAAAAAGAAAGAGACAAGGGTAAAGGTAAAGATGGTGGACCACCTAGTATCAAGGTTAAAGACAACTTACCCCACCTCCTTTTATTACTCCACCGGTAAAAACAACAGCTACAAAAGATCAACTGGCAGTTGAAAGTATGGATGTAGAGGATGTCAATCCTAATCTTGAAGTCTTATATACAGTGGATGTTGATACTTAAAAGATCAACATTGTGGTAGACAAAGATACAACTGATAAGACTGAAATGGCTAGTGAGCCTTCGGTAGCTGAGCAAACTGATAACATACAGAAGAAACCGACAGATGACAAAGAGGAAAAGGTAGAAACTCAGACTCAGACTGAGACAATGCAACAAATAGAGAAACAAACAGAGCAAAAGGCTCCTAAACAAGAATGGGAACAGAAATAGGAATAGGGTCATAAGGAAACAGTGCCACCGACAACTAGAGAAGTAGAAAAACCATTGCTTAGGGAAATGAAAACACAAACAGACCTACTAGAGGTCAATACAAGCTTGGTTACTTTCACTGGCGGTACTCAGAATGTAGGTTCATCATTAGGCTACAAAGCAACTAATGTGACTGAAGTACTATTGGATTCAATTAAAAAGATAACAGACTGTAGCTCACAAGCTTATAAGGCAATAGATGACACAATACCAATTTTCAAGGTAATTTCTCCTAACTGTAATATAGACAATAAAGATTCTTTAGGAAAACTTGATACCTTGTGTAAATATATCACTGAAAACATTGAGAAAATAAAGGAAGAGACATTGAAGGACAAAGTAGAAATTCAAAAGCAGAGATTCTTTGATGAGGAGATAAAGAAGTGTACTAGAGATTTTGACACACTTCTATCGGAACTATGTAATTTATTGAAAGAGTTCAAAACTATGTACAAAGACACCTGTAAGAAAATTTTTTTGAATGTAGATATTGATAAGAAGATGAGCAAGGTACAGGATGAAATCAATAAACTTGCAGATAATTTTGTTAACTCACCTAATACACTATCAGTTTTTAAATAGAAGATAACCAATTTTGAGGAAGAATTACTTAAATTGGAAAGTGAAAAGGAGAGAATAGTGAATAAGGAAAAGCATTTGATATTAGAACTGAGTCCAAGATTGGACTATCTAGCATCATTGCGGAAGGAAGTATCTGAGGTGCTAATACAGGGTCAGAAAGCACAAGCAAAGCATTTGCAACATCTCATTGGTACAGTCAAGAGAACAGAGACAACAATAAGAGATAGTAAAAAGTTTATGGAGAGTATAAACTTGATTTTGGCGGATCTATTTCAAATTGTAACTACTTAGTTACAAGGTTGAAACTACAAACTCTACTGACATCTTGACAACCTTTGTCATTGATGCCAAAGGGGGATTAGTGGGATGAGAAAATTCAAATATCACAGGAATCATATGCTCAGGGGGAGCACACACATTTTTGGTAACATTTTTGGACTTCACATTTTTGGATACACTTTTTGAAATTTCTCATGAGTGTTGCCATCAATGCCAAAGGGGAAGATTGTTGGCATATGCACACTCCAATGAGACATTGTATGTGATTGAAGGTTTTGTTATTGATGGCAACCTTACAATCCTATGGCACCGGCAAGGCATTACACCGACATCAGTAAATCACACTCTACACCGACACTCAGGACACTAGCATCGACACAGAGAAAGGAAGTATATTGGGACAGAGGCCGACAGGATTTTGTTATATTATATTTTGTTTATTATTGTAAAACTTGGTAAGACGACTTGGCATGTTATAAAATGACTCTTATATATATAAGAGATCATTGTAGACATTTTGAAATGAAGTAAGGAAGTGAAGAAAGTGATGTATGTGAAATATTAAGGCAAACCTATTATGCGAAATATAGGTTAAAGGGTTTATGTAAGAAGCAGAGAAGCAACCGGTACTAGATCAGGCATTATAGATGATATTGTAAAGCAGTACAAGATATTGGATTTGTATAATCCACATTGTAAGTCAGTGAGACTTCCCGTTGAGTAGTGAGCTCTAGGCAGTTGGTCTTCCTGCATGTGCAGGCCCCTATTGTAAGTAATATTCTCTTATTGGCCAGTAAGTGGATATTGTGGGTCACAAATCCCACTGAGGTTTTTCCCACACCGGGTTTCCTCATTAAATCCTTGTGTTATGGTGTGCTTTTCATGTGGATGTTCTTAATTCTATTTATTGCATTATTTCTTGCATACCGGTACACTATTATAATATGTTCTGCATATTTTAAGATAAGAAATTTTATAAACCGGTTAGATACTAATTCACCCAACCCTCTCAGTATCTGTGGGAATCCTAATAGTAACTAATTCTCTTCCAAAAGAATTGTATTTTCATATTGATAGCAGGTGGAAATATGCCATGGACTCAGAAAAGAAGATGAGAGAAAGAAGTCTGGTACATCTCTTTCTAGACATGTCGGTAGATGAGATCACTGAACATCTGACAAACCACCACTCAAACTTCCTAGTCAAGCAAAGAGCTTTGAATTTGATGAATGGTTTTTATCTAGATGTAGAGAATGAGACAAAGGAAAAGTGGAAGGAAATCTTTCAAATCAAGAATGCTAGTGAGCAAGCTGAAGTTGAAATAGGTTATGTTACCGAGGAAGATCCTGATATCACTGAGCAAGACCCTGCTGACACTATACAAATTGATGAGGATATCATGGACACCGTGGCACCTGAACAGGAAATGATAGAAGGGAATGCATATGCCAAACTAGTATCCAGTGAGTTAGTTCTGGAACAAGTTCATCCCTATCCTTCGGTCACTCCGCCTATTTCAACTAAGGCCCCTCAAGATACTAAACAAGGGACATAAGGTCACAAGTCTATAGAAGGAGAAACTGCTTCTCAGGCCACCGAAAGATAGACACAACAAAGGCTACATCAGAGGTTTGAGAAATTGATAAAAGTGTTGCCTCTACTGAGCAACCTACCGAGGGTCAACAAGCCTCACAAGCCATTGTGTTAGTTCAACCGGTGAAAGGTAAAGAAAAGAAGATGAAAAAGCATAGTTTCAAATTAGATTTATCAAAACCAATAGTGTTGCCAAATGTTGACATATCCAAATTAAAAGGGCAAGCACTCATTGAATTTGGTGAACTATGCAAAGCCAAAGCTGAATAGGAGAAACAAATGGCTATTCAAAAGAAAAATGAAGTACTTCAGAAGGTGAAAGCACTATTAACAGATATGCTACCTGAAGTTATAGTGACAACAGATGCAACCATCCATGTTCAACTGGATGAATTCCTAACTAAAATTGAGACATCTAGAGTAGACGCATCCGAATATTTGAGCAAGCTAAAGGACAAAGAGCTCACTGCTAAAATGATTGAAGAGGTACAGAAGGCTACTGCTATTGGGAAAGTAAAACTTGTCAAATTTATTGCTGAGTTGTTCCCTCAACTCAAGCACATTCTTTATTTATTTTAGAAACTCTGTATATTTTCTTTATTCATTAAAGATATCAAAAATAAAACAAAAGTGATTGAGAAAGAGATCACCGATCTCTCTAATAAGTTGACCACTGAGCCAAACTCTATTCAAAATTTTTATACAAAGCTACAAAAGCTCATGGCTCAACAATTGGAGCTAAGGAGTGAAGAGCACAAGATAAGGATGGACATAATGACTCTTCAGACATTATTCATTCCTCATCTTTCATCCGTCCAAGAACAAATCAACAAGGCTACCTCCCTATCCACCCAACAAGAGGGAAGCACCTTAGATGGACTAATTTCACTGTTAGCTGACATTACAACTTAGAATTCACTCATGGACAGTGTCAAGGATGCCCTCTCTGCTACTCTCACCGATGCAAGGACAAAATACAAATCCATTTTTGACCAGTTGCCTCCACCGAATGGTAACTAAGTTGTGATGTTTGTCAAAAAGGGGGAGTATAGTATCAAAGGGGGAGAATAGTATCAAAGTATACAGGGGAATGTAGTATACAGGAGGAGTATACCAAGCACAACAAAGTATTCATATGCACAGTTAATTTTGATAGAAAGAGTAGTGACAACCGAGTAGTTAATACATAACATTGATCACCGAGCATGCAAAATCAGAATTTTGTATAGTATATTGATAAGGGGAGTATATCTAAATATACTATTTCATTGACTAATGTATATATTGTCTGTCTAGTCAAATTTTGTAAGTATATAGATTTTTGAGTTATGACTTTGAAAGTATTTTTGTCAAACATCTCAACTAATGTCAAAAGGGGAGATTGTTACTACTTATTAAATTGCCATTAGTTTTATATCCAAAGTCATTCTATATACTCTAGTCAGTTACTACTACCAAAACATTCAGTTGGTATGCACAGAGTAGTCGGTTATAGAAGAAATTATTCATAGAGCCCAGTATACACCGAGCTGTCTACCGAGTAACACTATATGTCTACCAATTAGCAATAATGATACATCAAGTTGATATACACTGAGTGAAACATGTTACTAGATTCATTGAACCTAGACACACATGTGGAAACATGTTACAAAATCGAGGAACAAAGAACCGTTATCACATTGGAAATTGCACTTAAGGATTGTGTATGATTTTGAGGTCATCTATGCAATGAAATATTTTGTATGGTTATTCATTCAATAAATCATGTTTGTAAGATCGAAGCAATGAACCAGATCGTCGACATAAGAGATCTATTTATACAGCATGGATTGAGATCAGAAAGAAGTGACAAGGAGATATATAGAGGTATGTGAAGCAAGACATGTGTGATACATAAGAAAGCACTGAGTGTTATGATTGTTACAGAGACATAGAGGTCACTAAGAATGATTTCAGAGAACAATCAAGGAACAGAGTAAACAGAAGGGTTTATCGAGTTACTTTATGGGTTACCGAGGTATGCTATAAGCAAGGTAATCTCATTTTGAGCACATAGAATCTGCTATAACATTTCAGATGTAAAGATGCTGATATTTGTAAAGATTTTATTATAATATTTTGAAGTTGCAAGAGAAACCTTTAACAGGGTAAAAGACTCTAACAAACTCTATAAATTATAAAGCCTTTAACTAGGTGCAGCATTTAGAATAAGTGTTGTTAAATCCTTTAGCAAGGTAGATCTAAAGATCTTGATACTCCTAACAGGGTAAGCTATCAGGAATAGCTAAACATGTAGCTCTAACCGAGCACTCTTTATTATTGCAGTAGTGAAGTTGTGGGTGCCATCTCCACCGCATTTTTTCTCTCTAACCAAGAGTTTCTGCATAACCAAAATATATGTGTTATGGAGTGAATCATGTATGATTGTTATTCACTTGTTTTAGCTTTATGTTATGTTACAGTAGTTTTTGGTTTATGCATAACAGTAAATATATTATTGATAAAAGGATTTGAAGTACTGATTCACCCCTCCCCTCTCAGTACATTATCTTTCCATATTGGGCCTAACACCAAGTAGTATCCAAGTGATTTCAAGTGTCGGTGAACAATATAACCTACTCGTAAACCAAATACTGGTGACTGTGCATAAGTCACTTGCTTGCTGGTGAACATAACCAATTTTGCCGGTGTTGGTAAGTGTTGACATCAATGACAAAACCATATCAACATATCCAAAATACCAACATTTTTTGTTGTGGTATAGTGACAGCAACGAGATCTAAAGAAACTTGCTCGATCTTTAGAAAACCTGACAGATACATAGGAAAAGACATAGGACTTAAGAAAAATTAAAATTTATCAAAACCCGCCCAGGGCTAGACTTAAAAGGGCCCCCCTCTTGACGACATGCAGACCCTTCCACGTAAGTGGAAAAGGTAATGAGCAAATACCTTTAACAAAAGAAAAGGAAATTTTGAATCTTGAACCTTGAACCAATTTGTAAATGGTTCAAAACTGACATAATGCATTCACACTTGCTTATTAAATAACATTACAAAGCCGCGACTCACACAAGAGAAATGATTGAACCTTGAACTCATTTGGTTCAAGGGTTCAAGTTCAAAATGAATTACAGTAATGCGCTACAAAGGTTTAATTTTTTAAATGTTTTCATAAAAAAGTAAAAACCCTAAACCCTCAGAACCACAAACTCGCAGACAAAGGTCAAATTCTGAATTTTGATAGACTCCAACAACTAAAAGGCAAGATTTTCAACATATTTGAAATAGTGATAACACTTAATACTGCAAAGATAACCTTATTTGATCTCATTCCTGATATTATTGTTGATGAGAATGCACCTATCATCGATCAATTGGGCACTCTTGTCAAAGCAATTGGTTCAGAGGCAACCAATCTGGAGAAGGTTGCAGCAAGGTAGTATGAAACCAGAAGAGGTGAGCGCTTAATGAAACAAATATCAGTTGAAAAAGTTGCTCTTTTTATTAGCACTAAAGAGGTGAAATCAATCTTAAAGGAAGTTGGCCAATTATTGGTCAAATTCTCAAACTTCCCTGATTTCATCAAAGATCTTGAAGTCAAAAGAGTAAAGACTCAATAGGAAATTCAGGATCTGCTAGGTTCCTTTGATCCTCTTACAAGATTAGTAGCAACTTTCAGTGGAAAAGTCAAATAGTTGATTCATGAAATCAATCAACTGAAAGAGGAATAGGACAAACGAACTCTAAATTTGCTAGAGATATAGTGCTATCTTCCCCCTTTCATTGATTTATTGCAAAGCATTCTGAAACAAGCACAAGGCCTCATCAATAGACCTGACTGCAAGATAGTGGATGACATGGAGGATTTGGTCACACACCTGCATGGACAAATTATCACTATGAAACAAGTAAAACATACATGGGAATCTTCTTTGGAGGCTGCTAAGGTCAATTTCAAAAAAAATTTTGACTTACTCTCATAAATTATTTTGTATACTTTGATTCCTTTATTCTTTGTCATTGTTGCAAAAAGGGGGAGAATGAATGTGCAGTGGATTGTACGTATGAGAAGGAAAAGATATACAAGTAGAGGCATAGAAGGTAGAGATACAGGGGGAGAATAAAAAAAGAAGGCAGAGAAGGTAGAGAACAAAGAGAGAACCAGAACAGGGGAGATTCAATTCAAGACAACTAGATGTTTTGATACCAATGCCAAAGGGGGATATTATTGGCATCATCAAGTTTGGAGTACTTAAGAAGTTTTCATTGATGGCAATATTGGTTCAGATGTCATCATAATCAATTGAAAAAGGGTTATAGTGGATTGGTAAGGAATAGGGGACTAAAGACTTCCACCGGTGAGCAGAGGCCAGTTTATTGGAAGCAACCGATAGATTAAGTTGAGTAAAGAAGGTTCACCGATATGAAGAAAACAATCGACAACAAATTACAATGGTAAAATGTAGATCTATTCAAATTAGAAAGTTCTAGTTGAAGTCATAGTGCTTGTTAGAGAATCGACAAGATTTGTGGCATGAATGGCCAGTCCCACCGGTATAATCAATGAGATTTGAGGAACAAACAGATTGGTGCATAGAATGATATTTTGAGTTTTTATTTTGGAGGGAAAGTGAGCACCAAGATTGAAGACAACTATATACATTTTTTTCATCTTGAATTTGCATGTTGATGGAGTGGTGAGTGGATTGAGGTTGTAAGTTAGAGAAAACATGTAGAATAAGTGAAGTGCAGAAGGGTTCCTCATGAATCAGTGAAGCCATCACCGAGAAAAGATTAAAGTAGATATAGAATGGATCTATATGATAGAAAAGTGTCATCATCAGATCAATGACTTGTTTCTCTTTAATACTTTCAGCATAGTAAAATCCCTTAACCAGGTGAACTTTAATAGGTCCCTTTGTAAAATCCATTAACCAGGTGACATCCTAAATGATGATCCTAAGTCCTTTAACAAGGCTACCTCTAATAGGGTAAAGGTTCTAACAGGCCTTGAAGAAAATCCCTTAACTGGGTGGCACCTAATAGTGTCTTTGTAATCTCCTAATAGGGATGGCTCCTCATCAGCACACTTAAGAGTAGTGCATATTTTGTGAGTTTCTACTCACACCATGGTTTTCTCCCATTTGGGTTTCCACGTAATAAATCTTCATTGTCATGTGTGTTTAATTTTATGTGCATGTTTCTTATTAATGTTGCTTATACTGATAAGTGTTTAAGTTTGAATAAGAGTTTTTATTAAGGTTAAATTAGAGATAAAATGGTATATTGTTGATTCACCCCCCCTCTCAGTCACTGGTTAATATTAACAAGATATACCCTAGCTACTCAACCAACAAAGCAGAATGTTCCTGCACCAGTAGGAAACTCATCTAGTAACTAAGGCATTCACCTTAAGGGGAGGCAAATTGATCACAGATCTTGCATTTCCCCTAATACTGGTTTGAAAGCCTCTTTCAGATCTTTGGAGAAGTCAGTTTGAAGGTTAAATGATGAAGATTTTTTGGATCTTGGATTTGGTTTGGTTTATCGGTAAGTCACTTTATGAGTTATGATTTGGTCATACATCTACAGTTAAGTATTTCATAATCCTTGATAATGAATTGGAAGTTTGATCCTAGATGTGATGAAGGGATATTTCTTGGTTATTCTAATAAATGCAAAGCATATAGATGTTATAAAAAAAGACTATAGAGAATTGTGAAGATTTTTAATCAGAACTTATAAATGAGAACAGAAAGTCAATATGATCATAACTGATCTAGTAGCACCTGTACTAGAAAAAAATGTTGAACCAGTTACCCCAACAGTATCAAAAAATTCAATAGTAACTGAAGAGCAGCATAAAGAACCAGAAAGTCATAAGACTCCTAGGTATGTAAGGTTGAATCATTCAGAAGATCAGATAATTGGACAAGAAGATGGTTGGTAGCTGATGAGGTATGCTTAATTTCTCTAGTTGAACCAACATCAGTAATTGAAGCTTGTAAAGATGTATGTTGGATGAAAGATATGGAAGATGAATTAGATCGTATAGAAAAGAAAAATACTTGGACTTTGGTTCCCCAACCTCAATATAAGAATGTCATTGGAACAAGGCTAGATTGATCTAAAAAGGATATTCTCATAAGGAAGGAATTGATTATGGTGAAACTTTTTCACCAGTAGCTATAATTGAATCTATTAGACTATTTCTTGCTTATGCAGCCTATAAGAAATACAAGGTATATCAAATGGATGTTAAGTGTGCATTTCTGAATGGAGAACTTGAAGAGGAAGTCTTTATTGAGAAACCTAATGGATTTTTACTAACAAATGATAAAAATATGGTTTGCAGATTAAGGAAAGCTCTATATGGATTAAAATAGGCTCCTAGAGCTTGGTATGCAAGGTTGGATAAGTATCTTTTGAAGCTTTATTTTATAAAAGGTAATGCTGATAGTAGCCTATATTATAAGATCACTAATGATGATATTTTGATTATTAAAGTATTTGTTGATGATATAATTTTCGGAGGTGAAGAAAAATTATGCATGGAATTCTCAAATAATATGAAGAATGAATTTGAAATCTCTATGACTAGAGAAACAAGATTTTTCTAGGTTTGCAGATTATGCAGACTGACAAAGGCATCTTTATCTATCAAACTAAGTATCTAAGGGAATTATTGAAGAAATTTGGTATGAAAATTGCAAACCAGTTAGTACTCCTATGGTTACAAGTGAAAATTATCAATTAAAGATGTATCCCCTCCAATAAATCCTACAAGATATAAATCCATGATTAGTAGTTTTCTATATTTAGTTCATACTAGAATAGATATAATGGATGCAGTTAGTATTGTATCAAGATTTCAAAGTAATCCAAAATAAAATCATGAAAGTGCAATAAAAAGGATATTCTGGTATTTGCAAGGAACAACTGAATATGGTTTATGGTACCCTAAAGATGATGACTTTACTTTATGTGCATATAAAGATGCAGATTGGGTAGGTGATGTTGATGACCGGAAGAGCACATCCGGTGGAGCATTATTTCTTGGGAAAAGGTGGTTTCATGGATCAGCAAGAAGCAATCATGTACTTCTTTATCTAGTGTTGAAGCTGTGTATGTTGCTATTAATTGTAATATAAGGGTAGATTGCAATGAACTGGTAGTTATTCACTATGATAACTCTGCAACTATTGACATATCAAAGAATTTGGTATTTCACTCCAAGACTAAGCACATATCAATCAAGTATAACTTTTTCAAGGAAAAGGATGAAGGAAATGAAGTTAGATTGGTTTGAGGAATCATTTGAGTATTTTAGAGACATATTAGAAGTTTTTGCCCCTCCGATAGAGACTTGAGTGATGTTGATTGGCATCAGTTTGGTATGCATTTACATAGGTTATATTCATTCTGGATTGATGAGTTGGTGCTACTACTTAGAGGGAGTAGTTAGCTATGCGATTTAAAGGCTCTATGATTTTTCTTTGGTGTTTATGTTAGATTTTTGGCATTGATGTCAAAGAGGGAGAGATATATATGTGAAAAAAAGAGCTTAACGAGATATCAACCTAAGGGGGAGATTGTTGGCACAAGGAGGAGAAATAGAATTTCAGATTGGTTGTATCCCATTGGGAGAGTTTGGTCCAGGTCTATGGAAGGTTAATTGGTACATATATATATTTGGTTTAGAGATTTATTGCTATATCATTTTGTGGGAGATTGTTGGTTGTCTTCCATATGGGGAGACTTGCTTGGAATTTCTTGGTACTTGGATATTTTTCACATCTAGTGTTGCCATCAATGCCAAAGGGGCATATTGTTGGCAATATGAAGAAATTGATTATGTGTTGCATTGATGTTTTGTCATTGATGTCAACACTAGCTGCTATGGTTGTTTATTGGTTTTTGGTAGAAGGATTGGATTGGGAAGATTATCAGATGATTGTTATCGGTATGATCTAAATGATGATATAGGTTTGTATGAATGGTTCATATGCTTCTGAATTATGTTTGAGTTAGTTTATATTGACTTGATGATCGAATGCTATCTTATGTTCTAGTAACCCTGCTTTGTAGGTCTAGTAAGGATTTCACCGACAGAGATTTATTGAAGATCTTTGATATAATGCATAAGTGGTGTTGGTGCGGCTTCTAGAATGGATTCAAGATATTGATGGTGATTTTGTTCATTCCTCGACTAATTGGTGTCATTTCTTTGACATGTGTGGATCTAATTTAGGTCTAGTGCTATCTAGGTTATGGACTAGTTTCATGAAACGTGTTGGTGGATCCTTCTGATGCGCTTCTAGGATGTTTTATTGATTGGATGATGTTTGTTTGGCCTTAGGCCAACATGTTTTATGATTTTATTTTTAGATTATGTAATGGATCTATTGAATTATCATTTGGGTGGCCAACCTAATTGGTTAGGTCTCGGGTTGGTATAAAAGTGATGTAAGATCTTATTGTAGATCATATGTATAGGCAAGGAGAAAATAATGTAATAATCATTTGTGCAGAGGATTTGGTCAATCATAGGTGATCATGTTGGGTTTATACAAGAGGTTTTAGTCCTTCATTTTTGAGCTTAACCAAAACTATGCTCAGGCATAAGAGATGTGTCATGCCCAAACTTTTGGGCAAAAACACAAGCAACAAATTTATTTTTTGACACTTAAATATAAGTAACCCTAGCTTAATTAATTGTGACAACTTAACAAATTGTTCCAAATGAAACCTTAATTAACATTATAAGTAAAATGGGTTTCTAAAGTGAACGATGAATTTAAGTTTAAATAGAAACCTAAAGTTTTGATAAAATCCCTAGACAATTAAATCAAAATATTACTTACATAACAATTACGATAACTCTAATAATCAAGAGATCAGAATCACTTAGGATTGGGTGCTAATCAATTCACTCCAATGTCCCTCTCTTCTGAATTATGTTTCATAATAATAATTAGATCAACTTCTACTAAGAAGACATTAATATAAATTACTTGATTCGCTAATATCCACCTAGGTAAAGGTATATCAAGAGTTTTCCCGATGCTTAGGTTCATGACCTTTTCATTAATAACTTGAATAATCCTTAAATCTATAGATTCAATACTATTACAATTTCATTGTAACATCTATTTGAACAATTAAAGTGCCTAGCATCATTACAGTAATTAAATTGTCTGGTGAAAGACTCCACTTGGGTTAACACGGTTCGCAAGATTTAGTCCATTTGATTTTTGAGAATATAATTTATGCCACTACAAATTCCTCTTAAAATAAATATTTAATTAAATTATTCTGTTAATTATGAAAAGGAACATTAAAATTTCTAGAGTGTAATTATATAACTTAAATCAAGTTGTCGTATTTTCCTTTATCAAATATTAAATATTATAAATTCAGTATTCTCATTACCTCCTGGTTTATATTTAATCAATTAAACATTACGGAAAGGAAAAGAGTCCATCAATGAACTTCTTTAAAATAATCTACTAATAACTTCTCAATTATATATACCCAAATGTGATAGGATTAATTCATTAAATCCCAAACTAGCCCATAGAGCTAAGTAAATCACTTAATGTATATCTCCATTACAATTCTTATACAATCATATATATACATATATTTCTCTCTCTCTCTCTCTCTCTCTCTCTCTCTCTCTCTCTCTCTCTCTCTCTCTCTCTCTCTCTATATATATATATATATATATATATATATATATGTATATATAATCCCATTAATACACATACTTATGAAAATATTTATTTTCGAGAATATATTTATCCTCTAAAACCTAACTAAACTATAAAATAACATTGTAACCTAATTTAAAAAAATTATAAAAAGAATGCCTTACATCTTATCTTCTTACTATTGTAACTCCGAAATACCCTAACCCTGTTTGGGTTAGGGTTTCAAAATTTATTTCATTGCAGAGTGGAGGCTGAAAGAATGGAGCGATGATCTGTTGGAGAGGAGACGGAGGGGTTGGGGTTTAGATGGCGGTGGTGGGCACCGCTCACTGTGGGAAAACACACTGGCATCCGTCCACTGTGGTCGCCCACGGTGGTGGCTCCTTCAGCCGCGCCGACCACTGTGCCCACTGTGCTTAGCACAGTGGTTCGGCCTGAAACCTACCCCCCATTTTTTAAAAAGAAAATAAAGTGTTTTTTTTAAATTATATTTTTTTATGTTTTATTTATTTTCTTTTTAAAAATTGTTTATTTTATATGTAGTTTAATATATATATATATATATATATATAAACACTACATTTATGTATAAAAGAAAATAATGGTTATATATGGAGGAGATATATATATATATATATATATATATATATATATATATATATATACCTCTGAACTCTGTCATCTCTTCTGTGCAAAATATAGAGGTTATATTTTTACTTTTGAAACTTTTACACAGTTGATTTAAAATAATCTGATTTAAAACAATGTATATATATTTCACTCTTTTTTTTTACCTTAAATCAGAGATAGAATATTATTTCAGTTTTATTTACTGTAATAAACAAATGACATAATCCAAATAAAATTAAATAGCAACTATAGGTATAAGAAGTTATTTATTTCAATTACTCTATTTATCCTTAGATTTTATTATCTGCAATTAAACAAATGACAGAATTTAAATAAGCTAAAATTGCACTACCATAATTAGATCTAATTGTTTTATTTCCAGCCTTCTACATGCATGCTAAACTAGTTCATTATTTTCCTATTTAATTTCATAAGCATAAAGGAATAAAATAAATTTCTTGCTTTTCAAAATATTATATACTCAACAAATATTAAATTTAAAAACTTTAGGAACTAATTCCAGATATATTCATTTCATTGCGATAGAATCTAAAATATTACATTTCTTTAAAGTACATTTAAAAGACACTATCGTCATTTTACAAATAGGTCTCTCATTATTAATAAATGAGGACTTTGAAACAAAATAATAAATATATTTCCAAAAAGATTTATGCAACAAATAACTCCATCGAATTTCCACTTGTCCTTTTCTTTCCAACAACCTACAAATAATCAAAGGATATGACCATGGAGTGCTCACCTCCCAGCCTAGGCTAACTAGTAGCCACCTCCGAGCTTGGAGAACCAAGCCCTAGATAGGTTACACATATGCAAACAAAATAAACAAGGGAAAACAATTCACAAATGCATTCCCAACCAAGGCTATACTGCACCACACATTGTGATGTCTTTTCAAGGGTGGTAGTGGACCAAGTACCCTGAGGAGACTACAAGTATGGTAAAACACAAAGCCACCTCATGGCAAACTAAAATATATCATAAGTATAATAGCCCCACATCCTTATGCCCCCCAAGGCATTCAAGCCCTATTTCCCTCCTTATGACCCCCAAATGCATAAACATGCCATGCAGCAAGGGTAACATAAATATCCCTTGAGAACACTCTCACAATGAGAGACTCTCACTTGAGGGCTGTCAAACTTCTACCACCCACAAAACCATCCTCTCTCCCAAGAGTAGGGGGCCTTGGTTACTCCCAAAACACAGATTTCATACAAGAAATAAAAATACAAAATGCATAATAATTTTCCAAAAGAAAAATGCAAGAGAGCAATTTTTTTCACACAAAAGATCTTTCAACATAATCATGCGACATAAAATAACACAAGGAGAAGATAAACCAACCTTCAAACTGCCCAAAGATATGGTAGTCTAGTTGAGGATGAGCAGCCCAAATCCACAAACCTAGTTTCTCTATACTTAGCCAAATTTCCTACACCAAATCTTTTTCTCTTTTCAAAATTGCATTGTCTCCAAAAATGGAGAGTGGCTGATTACCCACAAAATCTCTAATTCTTGCTTAAGAAGACCTTAGTGAGAGTTCTCACAAGTTACTAAAACTGAAAAGGAAAGGTAGGGTAAAATGGGAAAGGGATTTCACATCCAAAAAGGAAGGTTAACAACTTAGATGATGCCTTCTAGTTTTCAATTTTCGCTCAACTTAGGAAATCAGTTTTTTAGGGTATTTAAATGGTCACATGGGAGTTGAAACATGCCTAAAATACTCCTAACCCTTAGGTATACCTTATGGGCTTTAGGAAACACTCTTAAACTACGCCTAGGTGTCCATTTAACCCCTTTTAAACCCCTTTGAAGTAAATATTCGGGTCAAACCTAAGTTGACCACCCCAAAGATTCTTTACCCTAAAAAAATATAGAACCACAATAATTTATCTGATAAAGCTATGGTTAAACAACTCCCTCCAAGAGACAAATTCAAAAATCAAACATAAATCAACACATGTGTCAAGTGACACAATAAAAAATACTTATACAAAATTACACATGAAATTTTTGTCTCTTGTTGGATTTAAATAAATCAATAAATAACATTTAACACACATACATCATTTACTATTATGAATAAAATATGACACAAATGAGGTGTTGTCTCTCCAAATAGACAAACCCTGGTTTTACAAACGTACATAGGTCTAGGTTTGGTTCTCCATAATGTTTCCATGGTCACATGGATAATTTTCCTACGCATCTCAATTACACATTAGTACTTCCAAATATCCTCATAAAATATTAAACACATGAATAAGAATATGCATCAAACACTCTGCATACAATTGACATTAACAAATCAATATCTCATATATCCCTATTTATCCACATAAGTCATTATCATAATTCTCATAATTTCATTCACTTATTAGATACACATCATATTTCCAACATCATAATAAAGTTCTGCAAATCCAAATATAGTTGACATAAGTTACTTCAAGATTACCCAATCAGTGGATCTTTTAGGATTTCAAATTCATAACACATCAAAATGTACACCACAAGGTGAAATAATTCTATAACTTGGTTCAATTACTTTTCTCACCAATCTATTTGTCTAACATAGCCCATTCTATTGAATTATATAGCATTTATTAATAGGGTCAAACATGGTCAACTAAGTTAAGTTATTCTGAATTGTAGTCTATTATTTTTTGTAGTCATTGAGGCTCCTTTTATGATGAGCAGTGCGCTCTAGGCGATTGGCCTTCCTGGATGTACAAGCCCCTTATTGTAATATTTATTCATCTGATCAGTGGATAGATATTGTGGGTCTCCAATCCCACCGTGGTTTTTCCTCTTTAAGGTTTTCCATGTATAAATCTATGGTGTTCATCTTTGTGGTTGCATTATTGCTTATCGTTATATGCTTTTATGTTTACCAATTGTTGAGTTGTTGTATTAATAAGGTTAAATTTCTCCATTCCGGTAGAACACTGATTCACCCCCCCCTCAATGTTCTTGGATTCCAACAGTCTAAGTGAAAGTTAGGGGGAGTGGCTATCAATTGCGTTTTATGGCCCTAAAGTAGTTATCAGGAAATCTCATTGAGAGTTTTTAAAAACAAGTGATAATCTAATATAAATGAACTAGGGGGAAAACACGCATTAACAAGATAATAGTGATACCTTTCCCATGGCCTTGAGCACTTGTACACACTAATTATGGGAGTGGGAAGGCTTGTTTGTCATGGGGATATTGATCTGGCATGATCGAACCTCCTTCTCTCCATGAAAGGATTGTTGGGCATTGGGGCCTAGAGAGGCTACCAGGGAAACATATATTGAAGCCATGTGATGGAACTCTTCCCTAGTTCTACTCTATAACCCTACCCTAAGTGGTTTTGTATAAAATCCTTTGGTGGAACCTTGTTGTGTGTCTTATCCATCCATATGTATCATTTATGTTTCCTTTGGATGTCAGTATTGTCAGCCTAGTTTTCTTGTATTGTGTGGGGCATTGTGCCTATCTCTAGAGCATGATGGGGTAGAGCTAAAGGTTCCACATGGTTGGGTAGTTGTTTCCAACCTCTATTAGGGATCCATAGACTTGTTTTTATGCATCAGATGGATCTTTCTTTCTACTTTCCAGTATCTCTCATACCATGGTGTAAATGATTCAATTGATGTATTAGTAGATGATATGTATTTTGGACATCATTTTAATTGTTTCATTATTATTGTATATTGGATACTCCTTAGAGATATTGAACAAATATAATGTAATTAAATTTAATCAAAAGAAATGTAATTCTAAAATAGTGTTAAGTGGTTCGGTGTTGTTATCAACTGCTCTTATATGATTGGATGTTTCATCATATCTTATGAAAAGGTTATCATAGGAACACTTAGTTTGGTATTTAGAATGAACCTAGTGATAGTTGTTTATGTTCATGCATTTTGTAATGTTATGGTATTTAAATATGGTGTTAGATTCTTAGATGTTGTCTAAAGTATTGTGTAGGCAATGATGCTAGGGATTCTGCAAGAGGACTTACATTATGTGAACATTTATCTTCCACATGTGTATTTGTTATATTTAGTTCCTTAATAAGTTTATAATTTTAATGTAATTTGTTTTAAGAAAAAAAATTATTCCTATGTTTAATTGGTTAGTTAATTTTTGTCCTTTGCGGTTCCTTAGCGAGGTGTTACAATGGTTATCAGAGCTCATGTTTCAAACACTACGACCTCTGGTTAATGTCATTTCCATTAGTCTTGTATGGTGTGTTGTTATATAAATTTAGTTATAGTGCTTCTTGTATGTGTGTTTGATCTCCTAGATGCATAAAGACCTTGGAGTTTGTCTAATTGTGTCTACTAGTGCGACCTCTTCTTGGATTATAATTGCATATTGACATTATATGTATTTGTATCTTGTGTATCTTCTTAATATACAAGTAATTTTTGATATGTTTCTATGTGGCCTTGAGTTTCCCCTGTGATTTTTAGTGTTTTCTTGGAAGTAAAGGATGTTATAATTTTGTCTTTGATGTTTTTGTGATCTGGAAACACGAGTCTGGTAGAAATGCATCAAGCTCTAGCATACATTTGAGTTTGACATATATCCTTTTGGGTTTGATTTGCTCTGTGCTACAAGATATCTCTATAAGATTTTGAGAACATGTTTTGTATTTGGTATAATATCTATATCCAAGATTTTAGATGATAATGTTTTGTTGTGGCACAATTTTGGGTCCCATAATAGGATAACCTACTTATCGACATAGTGTAGTATGAAGGTTTTGATCTGGTCTTCTTTGGAATCATTGATTGTATGATAGTTTTGGTGTTTTCACTTGTTTCATGGATCATGGAGAAGTTGTTTTCTATTTTGGCCAACTTCTCTGGTATGGTAAGAGCATTTGAGCAGTAGCATGTAAAGGTTTTTTGGTCTAACCCTTCCTCTAGTTGAGTCGAGTTGAAGAAGACTTGGTTTGGTATATATATAGTTGCTTTAGAAGGATAGGAATTATGATTTTTTATCATATCATGTAATGTATAGTGAATGTGAAATTGATTATGTACTTTAGTGGAATCGTATCTCATGCATATGATAGATGTAATATTAATAATTCAAATTTTGTAAGTTTGGTTATAAGCCATCATCTGGTAGTGATTCATCATATTTTGGGTAGTGAGCCCTCTAGGAAGTGATCGATTTGGTAGTGAGCCATCCATGTATTCTATAGCCGGTTACATATGTTAGAATAATCGGTGGACAACTAAGAAGAGGGGGGTAACCAGTTGTCAACAGATTATATTAATTAAATCACTTTATAACCTTTAACCGGAGCTTATAACATTGAATACTGAAATAGCAAAAAAAGATATCAGTAAGCAATAAAACTTAAGAATGAAACATAGAATTAACAAAATGCAACCATACCACATAACACCATGATTTGTATGTGGAAAACTTGGTAAAGGGAAAACCCACAGTGGGAAGCCTACCCACAGTCAGATAATACTTCTGTAAAAAGTATGTGATACAATAAGGGGCTACACATGCAGGAAAACGCACTGCCTAGAGTGTACTTCTCATTACAAAGGAGTCTCACTAACTACAGAGAGGTTATAACCACCTCAACATAAATGGACAACAATCCAGAAGAATGAACTGCCAGTGATAGCATCTACCATGCCTAATTACAGCCTCGGTTAAGCTCAATACCAGAGGCCTTTGACCTCTTACATATGTTAGGATTCCCAAAAGATACTGAGAGGGGGGGGTGAATTAGTATCTAACCAGTTTATGGATTTTTTAAACTTATTAAATGAATTGCATTCCAAAACAATGTATCGATAAACCAGAAATAATGTAGTAAATAAGATCAGTAAACACAACATAGAAAGCACACCATAACACAATATTTTTAACAAGGAAACCTAGTGTGGGAAAAACCTCAGTGGGATTTGTGACCCACAATATTCACTCACTGGCTAATAAGTGAATATTACTGATACAATAGGGGCCTACACATGCAGGAAGGCCAACTGCCTAAAGCTCACTACTTAAATACAAAAAGGAAGCCTCACTAACTTACAAAAATGGATTATGTAAATCCAATGTCATGTATTGCTTCAGTTTAGCATCTTCTATGCCAGGTTCAGTACCAATTTAAGCTCATACAACTTCAAAACCCTAATCCAAAATCTGCCTTAATATTTGCATCTGCCTATTACATTCCTTCCATGCATTTTTCTTTTTGCTTACAAATGATTTACAAGATCTCATACTTATATGAGTCCTAATACAATTTGCCTTGTCATCTTACAAAAAGATTTTATAATTAAATACAAAATACAATAAACAAAATCCTGTCGGCCATGGTGCTGATAAACATCTTTGTCACTGCCGTTGTTGATGTCTGTCGGTGCCATAGGATTGTGTGGTTGCCATCAATGATAATACCTTCAATCACCTACAATTTCTCATTGGAGTGTGAATTTTCCAACAATCTCCCCCTTTGGCATTGATGGAAACACTCATGAGAAAAAGCCAAAATTATATCCAAAAAGTGTTGTCCAAAACTGTCTTACCAAAACTGTCAATGTGTGCTCCCCCTGAGGAGATGATCTTTTCTGTCATACATTTTTCTCATCCTTATTCCTTTTTCTCATCCTCTACTACTCCCCCTTTGGCATCAATGCCAAAGGCTATCATTCAATGTCAATTGAGTGTAGTTCCTGTTATGATCCCTGTAACTGGTTGGTTACAAAAGTAACATTCAGACTGTTGTAGAATCTTTCACTATCCTTTAGTGCTGCTTCAGTCCTCTGGATTGTACCAGTGAGTAAGTGAATTTTCTCTTCCAGTGTCTTAAGTCCTAGAACAAGAGCCTCAAAAATCCATTTTCTCAAAGAGATGAAGATATCTAGTTTAGGACCTAGTCAGCACTTCAGTTCCTTTGCCTTAAAACTTAATCTCTCTTTATCTTTTTCAAATTTTTCAATTTTCTCTTCAAAGCCAGTAATTTTGTGTTCTACTACCGATATTGAATCTGATAAACCTATTAAATTATCAACAATGTCATTGATTTCCTTTTGAGCTCTGCTGATCTCTTTATCTATATCCTTTGTCAAAATGTTTGTCTTACATGTGTCTCTGTACAATTTCTTGAAGTCCAAAATTGTCTTTCCTAGTGCTGGTAATAATGTATCTATATGTTCCTTACTCTTCTTTACTATCCCCTCAAAGAATTTTTCCTTCTCTTTATTCATTTTCTCTCTAAAAGTCTCCTCATTGATTTGATCAATTGTTAGAAAATTGCCAGTTATGTACTTAGACAATGTGTCTAATTAGCCTAAAGAATCTTTATTCTCCATGTTGCACTTGGGTGCAATCATCTTCAAAATTGGTATAGTGTCATCATTAGCCTTATATTCTAGTGCATTACAATTTGTTATTTTCTTGATTGAATCTAATAATACCTCTATCACATTAGTTGGTCTAAATTCAGTCATGGAGGTTCCAAATGACTGTCTAGCTACCTTCACAATTTGTAATTCGTCGGTGGTAGTAATAGCTTTTCTTTCCTCTTTCTCTGGAGGGTCATTTTGTGTCTGCATTTCAACTACCAAAGGTTTAGGTTTTTCAGTTGTAGCCGATAGCACTGCCTCTGTATGTACCTGTGAATGAACCTGTTGTTCTACCTGTTTCTCTATGCTCTCTACTAATGGTTTCTTTGATGATGCCTCTGATGAATTTATAGTGGTATCTACTGCCAGTTTTTCTATTTGTATCTCAGTACTATCCACTGTCGGTGACTCAGTAGATACATCAGTATGTACAGTAGTGGTATCTGCCTTTCCTGTATCCAAGAAATAAGTTGCTTGTTCAGTTTGTTGTTCAGTCCCAATTTAAATGTTTCCAACTATATCCACAATATTTGTCTCAACTATAGTGTCTTCTATCGATGGCTCAGTTGCCACATCTCTCTTCTCACTTGTTTCCTTATCAACCACAATGTGGACTTCCTATGTGTTGAAATTCATTATGTACAACACCTCTTAGTTAGGATTTGTGTCCTCATGTGGTGTTTCCATACTCTCTGTTGTCAGTGGTGTATCAACATTTTGTGCTGGTGGAGTATCAGAAGGAGGTGGGGGTAAGTTATTTGTCACCTTTATACTTAGAGGACCACCTACTTTACCTTTACCCTTATCTTTGTCCTTTTGATAGACTTTAAAAGTCTTTGGTCTCTTAAGTTCTTGTTTCTCTTTCTCAACAAAGAGTATATCTCACTTGTCTACAATTTCTTCTGATATCTCATTAACTTTGTCTGCCATTAGTGCTACATGTCAGTGACCATTTTAAAATATTGTCTGGTTAGCCTCACTTATTAATTCATCTATTTCTTCTGTTGAATTCACTGGGTGAATTGCAAGTAGTTTCTCTACTTTCATCTTTTTATCCAATTCAACAATTGTTGCTCTCGTTGCTTCTAACCTTCTATACAACTCATTGGGTAAATCATCAACAACCTCAATCAAAAATTTCTTGTAGATGTCCAAGTGTAGGATAGCACTATTTTCTATGCTTTCCATTTCATCACTGTTAAAATTATCATACAACTTGCTAATGTTTGATAAGTTACCATTTTCAGTTATCTCATTCAAAAGGTTGTCAAGTGGAGGAACAACTTATTTTTCTTTCTTTTTCTTTGGTGTTAACTTCTTTTCCCAAGGCCCAACTGCTTATTATTTTTGTCTTGTTCTATTAGGTGTAGGAGTGGGTACTGGTGAAGGTTTCCTTTTCCTTACTACCCTTTTAAACGCTGTCGGTATTTCACTATCAGAGGAGGTAGAAACTGATGAAAGATGTGTTTCCAGTTGTAATGCTTCCAAGTCACTCTCCTTAATACCAGTTGTAGACATCTAAAAATGGTCAACGCTTGTGGAATTATACTTTAACATTTGCGCATTGCCTCATTTTAGGTTTTTGCGTCGCATTAACATTTCTCCTATGATTCGCACTTGGTCTTTATCATTTGCAAACATCGAGTCTTTCTTCTACATTATTCATTTGTCTCGCTCTCAAATTTGGTCTTGTCGACAACAATCTTCAGTCATGATTTTGGTCGATCTTTGTCCTTGTCAATCTTGTCATATTGCAATCGATTTGTCATCAATCCTTGTCCTCTTCAATCATGTCAATTTGGATCAATTTGTCATTGTTCCTCGGCGCATTTATCAATCAAATCATTTATTAATTCAAAATCATGATCGATATCAATTATCTTCAATCAAGACCTAATTGTCATTCTCGCATTTCTAATTCATCTTCTAGGGTTTCGTGATTTATTCATTTAACCTAACTTGTCATTTCTTCCTCTAGGTTAAATAATTTATTTATTTATCCTAAGTCTTCTCATCGCAATTAAATATTTATTTAATTGGCTAACTTATTCCTCTTTTTGTGAATTAATTAATAAATGACAAATTATTAATTAATTTACCTAATTTTCTAATTTCCTAATATTTTCTAAATTCCTAATTTTAATTTCCACCTATTTTCTAATTTCCTAATTTTAATTTCCACCTAATTAATTTGTCTTTAGTGCTCCCTATTTTTGTGCTTCATGCGTCATACTCTTGGCATAGCAAGATGTCATAAGGTTCTAGTCCTCTAAGCTTTGCATTGGCAATATGTCATAATTCATGACATAGAAGGTGTCATAACCTTCTTCTTTTCACTCAATTGTGCCATTTTTGAAATTAATTGCTTCTAATATCCTTTTCATGCTAAATTTGATCCTATCTCCAATTTATCTATAAATTGGATGATCTTCATCAATCAAAAGGCTAATTGATAATAAAACTATTGAATTTCTAATCACTTTGTCAAACCACGCTTCTAGTATTCTTGTGTCAATGTCAATCTTGCTTTCTCAATTAGGTTTATGCACTTGAAGGTGAGATCTACAACAAAAACTATTTGGAGAAGAAAGAAGAACAATGGAGCCGCATGAAGGGAACATCTGGTTTGCATAATCTTTTTACATGTTTTATCTTTATGTCTCTATTGAGTGTTGTTTAGGATAGATTCATTGCAATGAATGCATTTGTGATTGAGCTATTATGTTTATCTTTGTCTTGTGATGATTTCCTATTTCCTAACGTACACCAGTTTTATTCAATACATCTTCCTTGATTGCTTTTGCCTGCCTTGTTCCTTTTCTAACTATCTGTTCAGTTTTCTTTATTCTTTTCTAAGATTGAATATTGATTTCAATTGTTTCCGCATTTCCAAACACTTTTTATGTTGGTTCTTTAGGAGCTTCTAGGAGGGCTTTTGCATAAGTTTCAATTATGTTCTCATCTACCTCATATCCCATTTCTGTAACCCAAATAGTCCTTGGGACTACTGCTTCCATCCAATTCTCATCCTTCTTTATCACAAAGCATATCTCCTTTTAATATTTGTCAACAATAGCTTGAGATAGCCTTATCCTTATTTTCATTCTAGCCTTTAATGCCTGAAAATGTTCATTTATGTTCTTTTCCCTGTCATCTCCCATGTTGTTTAGAATGTCCAGTAGTTGTTTTCCTACTAGTATGTCAAAACCAAAATCATTTCTACCAATACCAAGTACTTCCTTGGTAAAATACAACATTAAACACACAAGTAAGTTGCCAAATATGAAAGTCCCTTTCTTATCCCCTTTGATTTTCTTTAGATTGTCTATCAGTTCATCCTTCAACCATTCGCATATGTCAATCTTTGCATTATTGTTTACCATGTCATAAGCACTTTTGATACATAAGATAGAAACAGAGTTTAGTCTATTGGCATGTGTAACTTTGTATCCAAGAATCATGCTGATGAACCTTACATTGATGTCCTTTACATCATTTACTCTCAAGGATCTCTTGTCAAAGGTTGCGCCAGTTAGGGTCATTACAGTGTCATTTGGAACCTTTTTAGTCTTGTCAAGCCTGCTACCTATGGAAGGTAAGCATGTCACTATCCTAACTGCCCCATGAACTCTGCTTGACACAATCCTTATAACATCCTTTGGAAAATCAGGGATACTAAGAATTTCCACAAAACCTAGGGTTTCAACTATCTTATGTTCCAGTTTAACATTTCCATTTACATCACATATAATAGTTTTGTACATGTTGTTAATTTCATCATCTCCTAGTTCTTCTATATGACAATGTATGTAGATTCTAGGATCCTCATCATATACAACTCCTTTAGGTATTTTTGAGAATTCTCCTAGGGTATCATCTTTCTTTGCAATTTTGAGAATAATCTTAAATATGGTTCTAGGGCACTTAACAACTTCAATTACAATAGGGTTTGTAATGAATTCAGGTGCAGAGGAGGAAGCCATTGATATAAATACCTTAATCTACCTTTAGGTATGAGTTCTTGAATGATTTGCTTCACTTCTCGCTATGGATGCCTTCGCTCAGGATTTTCATGCTCTCAGGAAATTTGAATGCTCGGTGAATGAAAAAGAGCCAAAAACACTTGCTTTATAATGTCATTTCCTTCAACTACCACATTTAATGTCTATTGGTTAAGTCAAACTTAACACATCTACCGGTAAAGAAGTATTTCAACTTCTCACCATCAGTCGAGGGTAAATTAGCATGTTTTTCAATTCATTGCCATACCCCCAAAAGGTTTCTTTTAAGTTAGATGAAGAATCTCCTATTGGTGGAGTGATACTTTGTTCTACCGGTGAAGGAATAGCTTCATTAACATTCATATCTAACTTTCTGATCCATTGTTTTGAAAATTCTTGCTTTACTTCTCCAACCTTTTCTTTACGTTTCAAACTAGGTCCTTTGTTATTTGTCGGTGATGCCTTACTTCTACAAAATTTTGCAATATGTCCAATCTTGTTACAAGCATAATAAGTCACATTGTTTTTCTGAATATGTTTTCCATATCCTATGTTGGTATGTATTCTGCATTGATTAGATAAGTGTCCAAATCTTCCACAAACATAACACCTTACATTCATTCTGCAATTTTCTGAATTATGACCAACTTTGTTGCATTTAGAATATTGACCCGTGGGTGCATTGGTGTTCTGATAGTTTTGAGTTCTACACTTATTTTCTCTATGACCATACTTATTACAGTTAAATTATTTTCCATTAAATTTGTAGGCATTAGGTTGTCTTACCAGTTTACTGTGATCATGATTGTTTGCAATATTGGAGCTTTCACCAACTTCAAAGCCAAGGCCATTAGTATCTCCATTAGGTTTCTAATTTTTCAGCATGTCATCAAGTTCCTCTAAACTTTTCTTGAATTTCTCCTTGTGTTGATTTGCAATAGCCAACTCATTTTCTAAGAAATGTTTCTGTCTCATGAGTTCAATTTTATCATGCTCCAAGTGAATTATATCTATCTTCAACATATCATTTTCATGAACGAGTCTTAGATTTTCATTTCCAGCATCATTGATTCTCCTAGCCAAGCCATCTTCATTCTTATTTCGGTCTTCAATGTCTTAAACAAAACCTCATAGTCATATCTTGCATTTCATTCCTCAAGGCCATGTTTTCCTACTTCATCTTGCTTACAAGATCATTAAGAGTTTCTTTCTCATCATCATCACTCTGTATCTTCTCATGAAGTTCCCTTATTTTGTTCCTAGCAATAGTGAGATTTTCTTGAAGTCCTTGAATGATTTCCTCTGTAGCCTTCAGATCATCTTCAAGTTTCATATTCTTCAACTTTTCTGCATCATAGTCAAAAAGAGTTGTTTCCAATTACTTTCTCAAGTTTTCCATCTCAACCGGTGTCAAAATCTTCCTCAAGCTATTAGGCTTTTGAAAATAGAGGACCAGGCTTTGATACCAATTGTTAGGATGCCCAAAGATACTGAGAGGGGGGGCTGAATCAGTATCTAACTGGTTTATGGATTTTCTAAACTTATTAAATGAATTGCATGCCAAAACAGTGTACCGGTAAACCAAAAATAATACAGTAAATAAGATTAGTAAACACAACATAGAAAGCACACCATAATACAATATTTTTAATGAGGAAACCCAGTGTGGGAAAAACCTCAGTGGGGTTTGTGACCCACAATATTCACTCACATCAGATGTTGAATAGATGTTGTACAACTTCAGTTCAACATCTTTTATGCCAGGTTCAGTACTGGTTTACGCTCATACAACTTAAAAACCCTAATCCAAAATATGCCTTAATATTTGCATCTACCTATTATATCCCTTCCATGCATTTTTCTTTTTTCTTACAAATGATTTACAAGATCTCATACTTATATGAGTCCTAATACAATTCACCTTGTCGGCTTACAAAAAGATTTTACAATTAAATACAAAATACAATAAACAAAATCCTGTCAGCCATGGTGCTGGTAAACATCTTTGCCATTGTCAGTGCCGATGTCTATGCCTGTGTCAGTGTCTGTCAGTGCCATAGGATTGTAAGGTTGCCATCAATGACAATACCTTCAATCACCTACAATTTCTCATTGGAGTGTGCATTTTCCAACAGCATAAACCCGATTTGATCACATATGATCGACCAAATCTCCTTCGCATATGATTTTTCATTCCTTGATGACGACCATGATCTATAATGAGATATTACATCAATTTATACAAACCCTAAGCCCTAAAACAATTAGGTCAGACATCTAAAAAATTTTACAATAAGATTATTACATACATCCATATTACAATGATATGCCATGTCGGCTTTAGACCAAACAACATTAACCAATCCATAAAGCATCTCGGTAACATGTAGAGAACACGTAACATGATACCAGTCCATAATCTAGATAGGTACTAGACCTAATTAGATTTTCCATGCTAAAGCGATGTCTCTAATCAGTCGAGGCATGATCAAGGATTACCTTCTGCATCCTGAATTTCATCTAGAAGTTGCACCAACACCACTTATGCATCCTGTCAAAGATTCTCAGAAAAAGCTCTATCAGTTAAACATTAAACCCTTAATGGTATAGGCTTACTAGAGTGTATGATAACCTTTGATTATCAAGTCAATACCAACTGACCAAAACATACTCTAGAACCATCAAACCAACCATATTTCATTGATCCAAACATGTTGATAGTATCCAACTGATAGTCCCTTCTGTTGGTAACACTAGTTCTTCTATTGGTAACCAATCATAATAGCTAGTGTTGACATCAATGATAAAACATCAATACAACACATAATCAATTCCTTCATATTGCCAAAAATCTCCCCCTTTGGCATTGATGACAACACTAGATGTGAAAAAAGAAAAACATCTAAGTGCCAAGAAATGCCAAACATTTCTCATAGAAGATATAATAATGAAGAACTGAAAAAATCCCAGCAACTCTACCTGAGGAATGCAACCCAATCTGAAACTGATCTAAATCTATCTCCCATATGACATATTATGATATAATTTTTCACATATAACTCTCCCCCTTTGACATCAATGCCAAAGATATGAAATAGAGATCAAAATTATGTTAATCTCAAAGCTGTCTACTCCCCCTAAGTAGTAGCACCACTACATCAATCCGAAGCAAAGGATAAATTTGATGATGCATACCGAATTGATGCACTACTCCTTCAGTTTTCTGCCAGAGGGGTAGATATCCATAACCTATCTCTCAAATATTCAAATTATTCCTTAAACAACAGTTTAGTGAATATATCTGCAATCTTATCTTTAGTGTTCACATAAACCAATTTGACTTCCTTTTCTTCCACCTTTTCCTTTAGAAAGTTATATTTTATTTAAATATGCTTAGTCTTAGAGTGAAATACCAAATTCTTAGATATGTCAATAGCTACAGAGTTATCACAATAGATAACTACTGGTTCACTACAATTTACCTTGATATCCTTCAACATTTGCTTCATTCACAAGAATTGAGTGCAATTCGTTGTTGCTAGAACATATTCAGCTTTTGCAGTAGATAAAGAAATGCATGATTGTTTTTTGTTGATCCATGAAACCAATTTATTTCCAAGAAAGAAAACTCCACTAGAAGTTCTCTTCCTATCATCAGTATCTCCTGCCCAATCTGAATCTGTATATGCACATAAAGTGAAGTTATCATCTCTAGAATATCGTAAGCCATATTATGGTGCTCCTTTTAAATACTGAAATATCCTCTTTACTATACATTCATGATTTTCTTTAGGATTACTTTGATATCTTGAGACAATACTTACTGCATTCATAATATCCGTTCTATTCTAAGTTAGATATAACAAGCCACCAATCATAGACTTATACCTTGTCGAATTTACCAATGCAGACGTGTCTTTGATAGATAATTTTTCACTTGTCACCATAGGAGTACTTACTGGTTTGGAATTATCCATACCAAACTTCTTCAACAATTCCCTTAGATACTTAGTTTGACAGATAAAAATGCCTTTGTCAGTTTGAGTAATCTGCAAACCTAAGAAAAATATCATCCCACCAATTATAGACATTTCAAATTCATTCTTCATATTATTAGATAATTCCATGCACAATTTATCTTGACCTCCAAAAATGATATCATCAACAAATACTTCAATAATAAGAATATCATCATCAGTGATCTTCAGAATGATTTAATCTTACATACCTTGGTGCCTTCTGAACTTCAAGTTCACTATTATGATCATCAGTCACAGTTGAATTTTTTGTTGTACTGGTGTAACTGTCTTAGTGTCTTGTACCGGTTGAGGCATTGTCGGTTTAGTTATGATCATTCCACTACCAGTTCTCTATTGTATGATATATATTGATCTTTGTATTGCTCATCCACTTTCATATTTGCACTCTCCACAATTTTCTGCAATCTTTTGTTATAACATCTATATGCTTTGCTTTGAATTGAATATCTAATAAATATCCCTTCATCACATCTAGGATCAAACTTCCCAATTGAATCATCCCTTTTGATATAACATTTACTTCCAAAAACTCTAAAATATTTAATAGTAGGTGTATGCCCAAATCATAATTCATAAGGAGTCTTATTGGTTTCACCTTTGATATGAACTTTGTTGAATGTGTAGACTGTTGTACTCATTTCTTCTCTCTAGTAGATGTGAGGCAATTTGGCTTCCATCATCATGGTTCTTTCTGCATCCAAAATGGTTCTATTCTTCCTTTCCACTACTACATTTTGTTGAGGATTCCAAGGTGTAGTTAGTTGTCTCCTAATTCCATTTATCTCACAAAAACTGTTAAATTCATGAGATGTGAACTCACCGCCTTGATCTAATCTCAAACATTTAATTTTCAATCTAGTTTTTGTTTCCACCTTTGATTTCAAGATATTGAATTTCTCAAAATCTTCAGACTTCTCCCTTAGAAAAATCACCCACATCATTCTAGAATAATCATCAATTATTAGCATGAAGTACCTATCACCTTGAAAGCTTCTAGTCCTTGTTGGACCACATAAGTCAGTATGAATCAAATCAATCATATTATTAGATTTATCATGTATGATCTTAAAAGAAGTTCTAACTTTCTTTCCCAATTGACATTCCTTACATACTAGATTATGAGGCTTTATAATCTTAGGTATATCTCTAACTACCTTTGTTGAATTGATCTTAACAATACAATCAAAATTAACATGACATAACCTCTTATGCCATAACCAACTCTCATCAATATGAGAAATCAAACATGTCTTATCATGAGTGTTCAAGTGAAATATATTACCTCCAACCTGAGTACCGGTTGCAATCTCCAAACTAGTTTTGTTAATGATTTTGCATTTTCTATCTTTAAACTGAAGTTGGAATCCCTTATCCACTAATTCACCCACTAATTGACCAATACTTAAAAGATTATGCTTTAAACCTTCTACATAATAGATATTATCAGTATTATTCTTGCCATCCAGAGAAATAATACCTCTACCTTTGATCATACATGCTTTGTCATCTCCAAATCTAACTTGACTACCATTGTATTCTTGTAGGGATAAATTTTTTCTTTTATCTCCAATCATATGATGTGAGCATCCACTATCAATTACCCACTCATCCTTGTCTTCAAATTTTTCTGCCAGGGCCTTTTCTTCATTCTTGATAGCCAGTTCCAGTTCATCTTCCTTTAAAGCATAGAACACCCATTCCTTTTCATTGTTGGATCCACTAGCAAAGTCTCCTATTAGTTCATCCTCTGAGTCATCACTTACTCCTTCCTCATCTGCCATGTAGAATTATTTATTTTTCTTGAATCTATATTTTTTTTGATTAGGCTTAAATGATTTCTTAACTCTTTCTTCAAATCTTGCATTCCTTTCAGGACATCTAGATGCAAAATGACCAATCTTATTACATGCAAAAAATTTAAAAGGTGATTTTCCTTCATACTTACTTCTTGTTGGTCCTTTAGGTACTCTTCTAGCAAATAAGGCTTCAAGTTTCTCAAATTCTTCATCCTCTTTCCTCATATCTTCTAATTGTTTTGGATATAGGGCTTTCCAATCACTTTTGCTAGTAGATGAGGATGCATGAAAACCAGGTTCAGACTTTGCAGCTCCAGAGGGTCCAAATTCTTCAAGCTCAAAAGCAGAAAATTTCCCAATCAGAATACCTCTATTAACTGAAGTGTTTGCCATTGTTCTCAATTCATTAATTGTAGTAGCCTTCATCTTTTAATCTGGTGGTAGGGCTCTCAAAACTTTAGAAATTATTTCATCTTCACTCAAAGATCCTCCACCACATTGAATTCTCATGACAATCTCATTTACTCTTTCCATAAATGTAGCAATTCTTTTATTATCTTACATCTTTAAGTTCCCATATCTTACCCATTAACCATCAAGTTTAGAAATTTTGATAGTAGGGTCACCTTCATTCAAAGTTTGCAATTTGTTCCACATAACCTTTGCAAATCATTTATTAGTCAATCCCATGATTTGCTAATTAATGAGTGCACACAGAAGGGCTTCTCTAGCTCTGCAAAAGAGGACCAAAGCTCTGATACCAATTGTTAGAATAACCGATGGACAACTAAGAGGGGGGGGGGTGGATAAGTTATCAACATATTATATTAATCAAACCACTTTATAACCTTTAATCAAAGCACATAAACATTGAATACCAGAATAGAAGAAACAAATATTAGTTTGCAATAAAACTTAATAATGAAATTGAGAATTAACACAATGCAATCATACCACATAACACCATGATTTGTACGTGGAAAACCCATTAAAGGGAAAAACCATGATGGGAAGCCTACCCACAGTCAGATAATACTTCTGTAGAAAGTATGTGATACAATAAGGGGCCTGCACATGTAGGAAGGCACACTACCTAGAGCATACTGCTCATTACAAAGGAGTCTCACTGACTATAGAGAGGTTATAACCACTTCAATATAATTGGACAACAATCCAGAAGATTGAACTACTAGTGATAACATCTACCATGCCTAATTCCAGTCCTGGTTAAGCTTAATACCAGAGGCCTTTGACCTCTTACATAAACCCAATTCAATCACCTATGATCGACCAAATCTCCTTCGCATATGATTTTTCATTCCTTAACCACAACCATGATCTACAATAAGATCTTACATCAATTTATACAAACCCTAAGCCCTAAACCAATTAGGTTGGCCACCTAAAAGATATTACAATAAGATCATTAAAAACATCCATATTATAATGATATGCCATGTCATCTTTAGACCATAACAACATTAACCAGTCCATTCATCATCTTGGTAATGTGTAGAGAATAGGTAACATGATATCGGTCCAGAACCTAGATAGGTACCAGACCTAATTATATTCTCCATGCCAAAGTGATGTCTCCAATCAGTTGAGGCATGATCAATGATTACCTTCTGCATCCTTAATTCCATCTATAAGCTGCACCAACACCACTTATGCATCCTGTCAAAGATTCTCAGAAAAAGCTCTACCAGTAAAACCTTAAACCCTTACTAGTATAAGCTTACTAGAGTGTACGATAGAATCCGATTATCAAGTAAATACTAATTGACCAAAACATACTCCAGAACCATCAAACCAAACATATTTCGTTGATCCAAACATGTTGATAATGATAGTTCTGATACTTAATATAAGTATAGATCCAATAGCCAACAAGATGAGAGGGGGGGGGGGTGAATCATACAAACTTAATCATCCCTAAAAACATCAGATTCAACCTCGGTAACATGTATATCATTAATATAACCAAAACTGTCAAATATGTAAACTCAAAAGCATATGAACATCATAAACCTCATAACACCAGATTTAACGTGGAAACCCAAATAGGGAAAAACCACTGTGGGATTTCAGACTGACTAAGAAATATACTCTTCTAGAGTATGCTCGGTTAAAAGAAAATCCTGTTAAAGATTACAAACACATTGCTAGACGTGACCCAGTTAAGGGATTTCCCTCAGATCTGTTAGGATCTTCACTTTGTTAGAAGTGACCTTGTTAAAGGATTTCAAGCATTCAATCAGAATGTCACCTTGTTAGAGGGTTTTACAAATAAGACTATTAAGTCCACTCGGTTAAGAGATTTTATGTCACTTTCACAAAATAATAGTAGTAAAATCTATCTGCAACTTGACATCTAAAATGCTAAAGCAGATTCCTATCTGGTCAATACAATCTAGACATAGAGCTAATCTTGTCTATCTGCTGGGCTTCTATACTCTATTATTCTAACAGGTCTTCAAGCTTTTGTGCTCAGTAATCACTATGTAGCATCCCTATGAATACACTTTCCTGCATGCATTGTTTATCAATAGTTTCCTATTTAAAACAATTAGGTAACCGCTTAATCTCCTTGATCACATTTCCCATGATCAATTTGTTGTTCACCAAAAGTGATAACCCAAGTATACCTACAAATCTATCTATGAGATAGCCAATCTCAATCAATGAAACACCTCAGGGCTTGGACAACATGACAAGGATATGAATCCTTCTACTCTTCAGGCTCTGCAAAACCTAGGCGGGTATACCTTTGATGCATTTAATCAGACCTATTACACACAAGACTGCATCAATCAAAAGTAGATGGATCTCAAAAGGTTCAAAAACTAAGAGATAACTATAGATGGGCTACATCCACACTTGCAACTCAACATTTTAAATCATGAGATGGAGGGACACTTCCACATAACATAAAATATAAAAGATATTTGGATTTTGGATTTTTAAATGGTGTTCTGACAACCTTTCAATATTACAAGAGACCAATGCCTTATCCAGGCCACAGAGTCATGCATAAAACTAGATGAGAAATCTTAGATGCAAGTTCTTTTCAACATTAAATTTTCATGTATCAATGCCTTACATTAATACAATCCTCTGCTCTGTCACAAAACCATACTTATATGTAGATATCCAATATGCATTCAAAATCATTAATGCTGGGTTTTAGGATTTAAATCCTTTCTTGAAGAATACCCAAAAGACAACATTACACTCTTAGAGGAATCTAAAAGAGAGAACTCAAATTATCCTTGATAATATGAAATTATATGAATCTGAGTACATTTTGGATACAATTTCATGGAAACTCACACATGCCTTGCATATGTGTGAACCTGCAAACTGAAACTAAACCTATAGTAAAGACAACAATGAAAACATAGACGAACACACTATCATTTGCATTGATAAAAGGATGCCATCACTGGAACCTACAATTTCAGATTTCTCCCTTGGAGCAAATCTCTCAAAAACTGGAACCCCTACAACTGAGAAGAATTCGGAATAAGAAGGAGAGGGAAGAGAATCAAATCTATAACTGAAAATTGCCAAGTGTCTCCCCTCTAACTGAATTTTGTTCCCATGGATACTGCTTCCAAAATATCCCACATTTGTCAAAATTAACCTCATAATTGGATTCCTCACTCCGACAGCTTTCCGAAAATATACAACACTTTATACCTTGGCCAAAAATTGAGTCCTGGGCGAATTAATTCCCCAATGTGCACATCATTTAAATTTTTGAATTATTTAATATAGTCAGAACTATATCATTTATTCATTTTAAATTTGATTTTTTGCCTCATTTTATGCTCTGACGCTTTGCCACGTGGCGGCCTCAAATTGGTCGATGGGGTTGACCGGATGCCACCTGGGATGACACCTCATCTTTTGCCACCTATCAACCAGGTCATCACCACTGGGCTGCTTGCTTGTCTGTCACTTGGCCACCACGTCATGGCCACTGGATTGCCACCTATGTGCCAACTGTGTGCCATGTCACTGCCACCTCACCAGGACCCACCTGCCGGATCGCTGACTGTACCTGCCACCTGGCTTTCACAAATTCGCTGGTTTAAAAAAATGTGCATCTTCCTTTCGTGAAATAGCGCGAGCCGTTGATCTCTATTGAACTTGCTCACTCGTTAACACGACTTTCCTTTGCAAAATTCTGCTTGTCTGCCTTGGGAAGCGTTCCTGCATGGGGTTCACCTGGTCATCGCACAGGCATCTCCTCTGCCGCCTCCAGAAGCGTGCTCGCGCATGGGCCCGCCTTGGGCGCCCATCAAGCATCATCCGTCAAAAACCTTTATGGCTTAGACATATTGGTATTGTGTGGATTAGCATATAAACAATAAAAAGAACTACTTCCCAGTGCATGTGGGATAATGCATCATGCTTGGGACTGCGATTTTGGAGCTTTTCTCTGAGTTTTCATGGAGCCTTTGGTTTGAAACCTTCTTAATGCTTAAACTCCATCTTCACGCCATGTCCAATAGGATTACCAATAAGATTTGTTATGAAAAACTTCATACTACTACCCTTCATTGATGCCACGCAGAGGATGAAAGGATTTGCCCCCATTTTAGAAAAAACACTCTGTAGTTTCTTCAACGCCCCTTTCCAAGCATCACGTAGGAGGAATTGCATTTGGTTGAAAGTATCTTACAGTTTGCCTCTTTCCCATGCCACGTGAAGGATCTGGAGGAATCAATGGCATTTGCATTTGTTGCAATAAACTTTAACACTGCCACCAAGTTTAGCTCCATTACCACATAGGTTATTCTAATTCCAAGCCAAGCACAGGGAGGAGGAGTGTGAGGGAGGAGCCACCACTGGAGAACTCCATACACCACGCTATGATAGAGAGGGAGGACGGTGAAGTTTCAATGCCTTGTTGTTTTCCACGTCCCTCCCCAGTCTCCTACGCTGCTCTAGAGGCTTCTACGCAGGGGCATTACTCAGCATTTTAATACACTCCAAAGCCACACTGCAGGGAGGTCTTTGGCATTGTCTTCTCCCACCATGCTCCATCACCAAACGCCTTTTACCCTTTGCAAATCATGGCATGGGAGACGTTACAAGCCCATAGCATTTGGAGGAGATAACAAGCTTGTTTGGTTTGGGGCTACATCGACCAAAGGAACTCCATGCTGCCTTGGCCTTCATTCTAAAATACTTTTCAATGCCCTCTCCATTAACCATGCAAGGCATTACTCAAGGTTTGGCTACACTCCATAGCCACGTTCACTAATTACTCCTGCCTTGGGAAAAACCAGAAACTTGGAAATGGAGCCAGCATTAAGAGGCACATCATTGTAATGAATTGAGCTTTCAAATTTACTTGCACCAGCAGGGCAAACTCTTTCACATGGTCTTAAACAATCAATTGGACAATCTCCTGGATCAAATTGAGCTTGGCGGAAGTGAAAATCTGTGTCTTTATTAACACTGATCATTACCCAAGGCCTTCCCAAGGGTATCCTCTCAACTACATTTCCTGACATACATATCAATTTGCACTTGGTTTTGATCTTCCTCGGCTCTCTCGCTGTCCAACTGGTGAATTGCAGTCGAGCCAGGTCGGGCCCCAAAGTGGGTCCGACAAAAAAAAATTTGTTTTCATGCGACTGACAACTGGAATGCTTCACGAACCTCAAACAGGCCTTTGGAAATGATCGGCATCATTTTCGGATCATCAGACTGAATTTTGCACCCTTCAGGCGATTAAGCCATAATTTTCGCATTGAATCGCGAAGACGTAATTTTCAAACCTGTCAAAACACCTTTCTGGAGCTCGCCATCTGACAGGCGTGTACTCTGATATACAAGGATGACTTCTACCAAACGGTTTCTCAAGATGAGTCCCGAGCGAAGATATATTAATTTCTGAAAATGGCCAACTAGCTTTGTGGACACTGCGGACCTGATGAAGTCAATGTTCTGGCAACACATGACGCCTTTCTCAAAAATATCAAATGACCTCCATAGGTCCTCAAATTCAGAACATAGGTACCTTAAAGTACATATTAAATCTTTGAATTCTTAGTTCAATCACGAGACTGACAAGATGAAAATGGCGCGCTCACAAAAACGGCTACATTAATTGATATAACACTGGAGTGCGGATAATTGAATTTGATGGCAAAATGAGCTCTTTTGCAAACCGATCAAATGGATTGGTAGAGGCTTGAAATTTGAAACGTAGCTCATCATTTATACTAGTATTATCTTGGAACAAATATTCTGACATGACGCTTACTGAGGCAACTTTTACACTTGCGCGAAACAGGGCTCCGACTAGCTGTCGAAACAGGGACTTGCCAAAACATAGAAACTGCAAATGGATTTGGCTTCAAAAACCAAGCAAATGGATTCGTTAAGACTTGAAAATTTGCGAGCTCACTCACATTTATGCATAGAATTTAATCCACTTTTAATTTCTTCATGACGATCAATAGGGAAAAATATGTAATTGCTCAAAGTAGGCTACTCAATAAAATCTGCATTTGTGCCTAAAATGCACTTCCAGCTCACCCCTTAAAATGGGTACCTCATAAACTTATCCAAATTGAATTCTGAAAGTTGCACATTTTTGAATAGGCCAAATGAAAGGTGTGGGACATGAATCCCGAGCCTTACCCTCTAAAAATCAACCGGCTCCATTTTACCCCCTTACTAACTAGGCCATTCAAACTGACTCATTTGGAAATGCAAAGCAAAAATTTGAATTGGGCCTCAAAACTTGACTCAATTTTAATCAATCCCAACAGTGGCTCTGACTGGGGATGGTTGATTGCGAGATCAACACAAGAATCCAGATATCTTTGGTTAAGCAGACCACCCAAAAGACAGGTCATTCTTCTCTCAATTCTTCTCTTCTCGTCTCATTTCAAAAATAGGGCTTCCTTATTCTATCCAAATAGCAGGGCACCTTATTGAAAACCACACAACTGAAGCAAAGTGACTGTACGAAATATACAAACATGATGACAATTGATTACAAACTGCTCAAACAATCATCAACATTTACCTCTGTCAAAAATCTGATTTTCATCACTTGATACAATGATCCAAACAAAGGCACCTTTCATTAATAGGTGAGCATAACTTTTATAATCAACCTCTATTGTCTCATTACTATAACAGCTAGTGTGCTTACCTCTTGTCTGATTCTGAACTTTGTAACCACGCACTACTTCAACACAAGTAAAATTATGAGACAAATCACCATAGAGGCATTCCCACAAGCTGACATACCTTTCACTATCCCAATCATTTATACCATTTGCAAGGACATCATCATGCTAAACTTGAAAAATAAAACACTCATTCTCAACATTGCAATTTCTATCAGCACATGTCTTATTACCATTTAAATTAATAGAATGAGGGACACTACTAACCAGCTGATGCAAACAAGGAACATGAACATTACAATCCGGATGTGATACTTCACTATGCAGATCACACCTCATACTATCCTTGCTTATCAAACTAAAAACCTCTGCATTCTCAACATCCCATTCATGGAAAAAAATGCATACCTCCGACTGAAGCAAATCCCCAGCTATCTCTTTCTCTTTCAGGCTTACATCCACCTGAAACACTTTCATTTGTGGTTTGAAAAAGTCATCACATAACCCATGCCTCTTACCTTCATCATGAAATAAATTCTTACAACTCATGCTAGTGCAGTTCGGAATTCCATCAGTATTATGGACTGGTTTACCATTAACAACATCTGGCTGATCAATTATCTCTTCATACAAAGGGTTAGAAACCAAATGGACAATCCCCTTATGAGCATTATGATACTGAAGTGGCTGGTCCGTATCTATATCAGCATTGAATAGAACATTAGCAAAATTGCTAAAGACACCATCCATTCGATCATCACAATCATCTTCATCGGACAAAGAAGAAATTGAAACGTGGCTGGAACAATCATCAGTTTTCCATGTTTCACATCCATCAGGTTTCATCCTATTACTATCATTCTGAAAATCAAGATAGTCATACTTATCTTGCCATGACTGATCTTCTTCACCAATTGAACACTCGTCACCAGCCAAAGAATGAACATAAACATTGCTGCCATTTACTTCATCAGATGAGTTTTCAGCATGTTCAATAAAATTTTCTGTCATAAAACCATCTGTTAGATCAACATGTTCATCAAGTATACAAGCATTCAATTCGCAGTCCTTTTCCGAAGAATTCCTTTCACTATATTGCAGAAGGTCTTCATCAACAGCTCGAAGGCTCTCCAATATCTGAACCTTCTTATCCACAACCTCAAGAGCTTTCTTAAGTTCTACAATCTTTTGGACTTGCTTTGCACTTTGCTGTTCCATTTGAGATTCCATAAAAATTTGTCCATCCGTGTGTGCTACATTTTCATTGCAATCATGCACACCACTGAAATCTTTTGAATTAACATTGTGCATAACTTTCAAAAAAGAAAGATCATCATCATGATTACAAGAAGTGAAATCTAAAGTGAAATCTGAAAATAGATTTACTTCATCCTCAACACAATTAAGATTATCAATATCTAAGTGAGGATCAACTATTGTTTGCACTAAACAATTTTGATTTTCGTCATATGGCACATTTTCACTTACACAAACAGCAACACTTAGTAATCCCTCTGTATTTGGAATTTCAACATCAAATACATCAGCAGCATGTAAAGATTGATGGTCATCACTATCATTATTTTCATTAATACTATCCTGGAGAGATGCATGATTCACTTGGTAGTTGGCAGCCACATAATCAGCATAACCGGCATACAAATCAAATGGTACATATCCCTTGTATATATCAATCTCCATATCAATATTTTCACAACACTTCCCACTAATCATTCCCTCATTACTGTGAGAGGCAACCGATGTTAACAGCAGAGGTTCTTGACTCTCATCTAAATCTGAAACACATGCATCATAAAAGCCATTTGGAACTGCAGAGCTTGATGCACCTAGACAAGGAATGATTTTCTCAGCTTCACATGGTACTTCACCATTGAAGGTGCTTTGGTATGAAACAATAGCAGACACAAATCTCTTCGAGATTCCAAACTTCAAGTTATTTTCCATATCCCTAGCTACGTTAAAGGCTTCATACAAGGTTTTGCGTTCTTTGTTTCTCAATAGGAAACCCATCTTCTCATCAAATGCACTCATATAAACATCCAGACATACTTTACCATCAAGTTTATACTTTCTGGAAATTTTGGACAAAGCTTGTGAAAATCTGATATTAAACATTGGTACCAATTCATCTTCCCTGATTTGTATACAGGTGAATTCTTTCAGCAAGTCGGAGTCACTCACCTTCTCATCGAATTGATCCATGAAATTTGAAACCAATTCTTCCCATGAGGTAATATAATTCACTGGCAAAAAAGAGAACCAATCTCTTGCATCCTCTTTTAATGACTGAATAAACAACTTCATGCATACATCTTCTTGGCAAATTTTGAATTCTCCTATCAAATCTGAAAACCTTTTAACATGTTGACATGTTGATTCTAATTTCTTCCCACTGAATATGGGCAAATACTTTCTAATTTCTGTGGGTATGGGATTTGGGTAACCCAAAATATCTCTAAAATTTAGAGCAGCATAATGGTTCATGATGAAACTTCTCCTATTATATGGTTGTTCTGGTTTACTAGGCATGGCTCTATGTGGAAATACACAAGGCTGAAAAACTTCACTGCACATTTTTCCTACTTCCACAAATGATTATACAATCTGGAATACAAAACTTCAAGCACATATCCTTATTCAAATATATTCCTTAACATTGTTTGACATAAATTTCTTTCACATTTGCATACTATGGAAGATTACGTACACTGAATATTTTAGCAGCATAGATATGCAAATCAATTTTGAGATCCTCTCTTTCCCTCTAGACTAGTGTTGTTCACTAAATGGGAAAACGACATTACACATTCAAATTTTTAGAGGAAATTGTTTTGCATTTGAAACCTCTGAAAATACCTGGAGATTTTGCAGTTGTATAAAACTTGTAGATCTGGAGACTAACTTCCACTTTCAGCACGGTCTTTTATCACAGAGTCGCCACCTCTTGCACAGAGGATATTTTGAACAGCAGGATGCCATTCAAAACAAAATTAATTTCTCTGTTTCTCTTTTCAACCTCGCTGCAACACACACTCTTCTAGGCTATTCAACACAAATCTGAAAAATACATCAGACTTATGTGTGATTGAAATCTTTTACTTCACCTTTCATAAAACTTTTATGATGAAAGCACCATGTATGAGCATCTGCTAATTAGATCCATCTGCATCCTAATATGATTCATAATATTATCAACCAATCTTGTGAAAGTCTTGGAATACAAACTTCCTTCAAGCACCAGTATAGAGACTAGAGTCGCCTCCCAATTATGACATTGGGGAGAATTCATAAATAGCTGTAAGAACCTCTTACAACTCTGAACAATGTATATTTTCTCTGATTCTTCACAAGAAATTTTCTCTGATAGCAGACAATAAAATTACAACCTTAGAACATAATACTAAATCCCTCAACCATAAAAGACATTTTCAAATCTATGCATTCTCAATGGACTGACTAACTAGATGAAATTATGCAATTTCTATTTCAAATCCCCAGCAGAATCGCCACTTTTGTTGTTCACCAAAAGTGATAACCCAAGTATACCTGCAAATCTATCTATGAGATAGCCAATCTCAATCAATGAAACACCTCAGGGCTTGGACAACATGACAAGGATATGAATCCTTCTACTCTTCAGGCTCTGCAAAACCTAGGCGGGTATACCTTTGATCCATTTAATCAGACCTATTACACACAAGACTGCATTAATCAAAATCAGATGGATCTCAAAAGGTTCAAAAACTAAGAGATAACTATAGATGGGCTAGATCCACACTTGCAACTCAACATTTTGAATCATGAGATGGAGGGACACTTCCACATAACATAAAATATAAAAGATATTTTGATTTTGGATTTTTAAATGGTGTTCTGACAACCTTTCAATATTACAAGAGACCAGTGCCTTATCCAGGCCACAGAGTCATGCATAAAACTGGATGAGAAATCTCAAATGCAAGTTCTTTTCAACATTAAATTTTTATGTATCAATGCCTTACATTAATACAATCCTCTGCTCTGTCACAAAACCATACTTATATGTAGATATCCAATATGCATTCAAAATCATTAATGCTGGGTTTTAGGATTTAAATCCTTCCTTGAAGAATACCCAAAAGACAACATTACACTCTTAGAGGAATCTAAAAGAGACAACTCAAATTATCCTTGATAATATGAGATTATATGAATCTGAGTACATTTTGGAGACAATTTCATGGAAACTCACACATGCCTTGCATATGTGTGAACCTGCAAACTGAAACTAAACCTACAGTAAAGACAACAATGAAAACATAGACGAACACACTGTCATTTGCATTGATAAAAGGATGCCATCACTGGAACCTGCAATTTCGAATTTCTCCCTTGGAGCAAATCTCTCAAAAAATGGAACCCCTACAACTGAGAAGAATTCGGAATAAGAAGCAGAGGGAAGAGAATCAAATCTATAACTGAAAATTGCCAAGTGTCTCCCCTCTAACTGAATTTTGTTCCCATGGATACTTCTTCCAAAATATCTCACATTTGTCAAAATTAACCTCATAATCAGATTCCTCACTCCGAGAGCTTTCCGAAAATATATAACACTTTATACCTTGGCCAAAACTTGAGTCCTAGGTGAATTAATTCCCTAATGTGCACATCATTTAAAATTTTGAATTATTTAATATAGTCAGAACTATATCATTTATTCATTTTAAATTTGATTTTTTGCCTCCTTTTATGCTCTAACGCTTTGCGACGTGGTAGCCTCAAATTGGTTGATGGGGTTGACCGGACGCCACCTGGGATGACACCTCATCTTTTGCCACCTGTTGGCCACGTCACCGCCACTGGGCTGCTTGCTTGTCCATCACTTGGCTGCCACGTCATCGCCACTAGACTGCCACCTGTGCGCCATCTGTGTGCCACGTCACTGCCACCTCACCGGGACCCGCCACCTAGCTTTCGCAATTTTACTGGTTTTAAACAACGTGCATCTTCCTTTCGTGAAATAGCACGAGCCGTTGATCTCTCTCGAACTTGCTCACTCGTTAACCTGACCTTCCTTTGCAAAATTTTGCTTGTCTGCCTCGGGAAGCGTGCTTGTGCGGGGTCCACTTGGTCGTCGCTCAGGCGTCTCCTCTATTGCCTTGGGAAGCATGCTCGCGCATGGGCCCGCCTTGGGCGCCCATCAAGCATCATCCATCAAAAACCTTTATGGCTTAGACATATTGGTATTGTGTGGATTAGCATATAAACATTAAAAAGAACTACTTCCCAGTGCATGTGGGATAATGCATTATGCCTGGGACTGCAATTTTGGAGCTTTTCTCTGAGTTTTCATGGAGCCTTTGGTCTGAAACCTTCTTAATGCTTAAAATCCATCGTCACGCCATGTCCAACAGGTTTACCAATAAGATTTGTTATGAAAAACTTCATACTACTACCGTTCATTGATGCCACGCAGAGGATGAAAGGATTTGCCCCCTTTTTAAAAAAAACACTCTGTAGTTTCTTCAACGCCCCTTTCCAAGCATCACACAGGAGGAATTGCATTTGGTTGAAAGTATCTTACAGTTTGCCTCTTTCCCATGCCACGTGAAGGATCTAGAGGAATCAATGGCATTTGCATTTGTTGCAATAAACTTTAACGCTGCCACCAAGTTCAGCTCCATTACCACATAGGTTATTCTAATTCCAAGCCATGCACAGGGAGGAGGAGTGCGAGGGAGGAGCCACCACTGGAGAACTCCATACACCACGCTATGATAGAGAGGGAGGATGGTGAAGTTTCAATGCCTTGTTGTTTTCCATGTCCCTCCCTAGTCTCCTACGCTGCTCTAAAGGCTTCTACACAGGGGCATTACTCAGCATTTTAATACACTCCAAAGCCACACTGCAGGGAGGTCTTTGGCATTTTTTTCTCCCACCATGCTCCATCACCAAACGCCTTTTACCCTTTGCAAATCATGGCATGGGAGACGTTACAAGCCCATAGCATTTGGAGGAGATAACAAGCTTGTTTGGTTTGGGGCTACATCGACCAAAGGAACTCCACATTGCCTTGGCCTTCATTCTGAAACACTTTTCAATGCCCTCTCCATTAACCATGCAAGGCATTACTCAAGGTTTGGCTACACTCCATAGCCACGTTCACTAATTACTCCTGCCTTGGGAAAAACTAGAAACTTGGAAATGGAGCCAACATTAAGAGGCACATCATTGTAATGAATTGAGCTTTCAAATTTACTTGCACCAGTAGGGCAAACTCTTTCACATGGTCTTGAACAATCAATTGGACAATCTCCTAGATCAAATTGAGCTTGGCGGAAGTGAAAATCTGTGTCTTTATTAACATTGATCATTACCCAAGGCCTTCCCAAGGGTATCCTCTCAACTACATTTCCTGACATACATATCAATTTGCACTTGGTTTTGAACTTTCTCGGCTCTCTCGCTATCCAACTGGCGAATTGCAGTCGAGCCAGGTCGGGCCCCAAAGTGGATCCGACTAAAATTTTTTTGTTTTCATGCGATTGACAACTGGAATGTTTCACGGACCTCAAACACACCTCTGGAAATGATCGACATCGTTTTCAGATCATCAGACTAAATTTTGCACCCTTCGGGCAATTAAACCACAATTTTCACATTTAATCGCGAAGATGTAATTTTCAAACCTGTCAAAACACCTTTCTGGAGCTCGCCATCTGACAGGTGTGTACTTTGATATACAAGGATGACTTCTACCAAACGGTTTCTCAAGATGAGTCCCAAGGGAAGAGATATTAATTTCCGAAAATGGCCAACTGGCTTTGTCGACACTGTGGACCTGATGAAGTCAATGTTCTGGCAACACATGATGCCTTTCTCAAAAATATCAAACGACCTCCGTAGGTCCTCAAATTCGGAACATAGGTACCTTAAAGTACATATTAAATCTTTGAATTCTTAGTTCAATCACTAGACTGACAAGATGCAAATGGCGCGCTCACAAAAATGGCTACATTAACTGATATAACACTGGAGTGCGGATTATTGAATTTGATGGCAAAATGAGCTCTTTTGAAAACCGATCAAACGGATTGGTAGAGGCTTGAAATTTGAAATGTATCTCATCATTTATACCAGCATTAGCTCGGAACAAACATTCTGACATGATGCTTACTGAGGCAACTTTTACACTTGCGCGAAACAGGGCTTCGACTAGCTGTTGAAACAGGGACTTGCCAAAACATAGAAACTGCAAATGGATTTGGCTTCAAAAACGGAGCAAATGGATTCGTTAAGACTTGAAAATTTGCGACCTCACTCACATTTATGCATAGAATTGAATCCACTTTGAATTTCTTCATGACGATCAACAGGGAAAAAGATGTAATCGCTCAAAGTAGGCTACTCAATAAAATCTTCTTTTGTGCCTAAAATGCACTTCCAGCTTACCCCTCAAAATGGGTACCTCATAAACTTATCCAAATTGAATTTTGAAAGTTGCACATTGCTAAATAGGCCAAATGAAAGGTGTGGGACATGAATCCCGAGCCTTACCCTCTGAAAATCAACTGGCTCCATTTTACCCCGTTGCTAACTAGGCCATTCAAACTGACTCATTTGGAAATGCAAAGCAAAAATTTGAATTGGGCCTCAAAACTTGACTCAATTTTAATCAGTCCCAACACAATCATAGCCATCAGATCTTCAATCTTGTCCAGGTTCAATGCATCTTCCGATCTGAAAATGTTTTACCCCACCTTGGAACTTACATATTAGTCTTGGAACTTGTGCCAGGGTATTGCGGTTCAATCTGAGCTGTAGATATTCATGTCGACTTTTCATTGCCTTATATTCATTAACAAACTTCATTCATAGCTCACCAATCATTGATCAATTCCAGCTCATCAACTTCCTTCATTAAATACCACATGTAAACATTTAATGCATTTTGTTATAGCTCAGTTACAGCTCAGTAACAACTTAGTGAATACTAAACTTCACTTGGTAGACATTCCGTCTTCATTAACCGATAGCGATAACCTTAGGGTTTACCGACTAGGTTCTTTGCTTGATAACATAGTATAGTATTAACCTTTACATTTTACAACATATGTATGATGTTAAAACAATCTAAAACATAATTTTCTCATCATTGTCTGACTCGATACTAGTTTCCCATTGAATACCTTATTCTTCTTAAGATATGGCAACATCATACTGAATTAGAAAATCAATTTCTTGACATCAATGACAAAATAATAATATCAAGACAGTAAACATCTTTAATCAGTTATATCCATAATCATCAACAACCTTCTCAATATCCTTATTGAAATGCCAACAATCTTTCATTATCTGTTATAAAGCTATGTTGCCAACAATCTCCCCCTTTGGCATTGATGGCAAAACCAATTGATTTGACCTTAAAAGATTCAGATTGCTATGATTCTGAAATGCTGAAATGCTCTCCCCCATACATTAGACTTCTCCTAGTTTCAGTCTTCTTTCTAATCTGTAGTCTGCTCAGTTTTATTTTAGTCTTCTCCCCTAATAGGTCTTCTTCATCTATATTAGTCTTCTCCCCTTTATAGTAGTCTTCTCCCCCTTTGACAATAATGCCAAAAAGTAAAGAACTAAAACATAATTACTTTCTGTAAGAAGTTATTTCCTGCTGTTGTGTATCAACTAAGTCTCGGTCAGAGCATTTATCTTCAGTTCCTGTTCCTTGTAATATTTCCTGTATACCTTTAGAAAACATCCTAAATTGTATAAATCAGCATCAACTCACAAAAGATATTCATTAGAGTCATCAAATTGATGCTTTCACCAAACTCGGTCAGTGAGTAGAAGATAGGGGTAGGACCCCTAACTTACTTTTGAGATATTCAAAAGTGTCCCTTGGTAGTGGCTTGGTGAAGATATCTGATATTTCTTCCTTTGTGCTAACATACTCCAACACCACTTTCTTCTCTTGAGCTTCTTCTCTAAGATAATGATATTTGATAGATATGTGCTTTGTCTTAGAGTGCATAACAGGATTTTTTGAAATGTTAATGGCACTAGTATTATCACAGAATATAGTTACTGGCTCGGTAACTTTCTCATTTATACCTTCCAATAGTTGTTTGATCCATGCAATGTTGGTACAATTCAATGCTGCAGCAATGTATTCAGCTTCTGTTGTTGACTATGAAACACATCCTTGTTTCTTGCTAAGCCAACTCACTAGTCTTTCTCCAAAAAAGAAAGCTCCTCCACTTGTGCTTTTTCTGTCATCAATGTTGCCTACCCAATCAGCATCAGTATAAACTTTTAAACCAAAATCATTTCCTTTCTGATATACTAAGCCATAATCTTCTGCGCCTTTCAAGTATCTAAAAATTCTTTTGATTGTTGTCATGTGTGTTTCCTTAGGATCTGCAGAGAATCTTGCAACTATACCTATTGCATGTGCTATGTCTGGTCTGCTGTGAACAAAATATTGTAGCTTTCCAATCATGGATCGGTAAAGCATCTCATCAACAGATGCAGATTCATCATTCTTTGATAAATTACAGTTAGTAGTCATAGGAGTACTTACTGGTTTTGAATCCTCCATTCCAAATTTCTTCAAGATTTCCTTTATGTACTTGGATTGAGTAATGAAAATCTCATTTTTCAGTTGCAGTATCTGTAAACCTATAAAATACTTTATCTCACCAATTAATGACATCTCAAATTCTTTCCTCATTTCATTTCCAAAGTTCTTGCATAAAGAGTCATTTCCAAAAAATATAATATCATCAACAAATATGGCTGAGATCAGTATTCCATTTTCATCATTCTTCATCTACATGTTGTTGTTCTCACTTGTCCTTATAAAACCAATCTTAATCAAATAAGAGTGCAATCTTTCATACCATGCTCTTGGTGCTTGTTTCAAACCATATAAAGCTTTGTTCAATTTACATACCTGATCTTTATTATTGTCTTCAACAAATCCTTCAGGTTGTTCAATGAAAACTTCTTCTTCTAATATTCCATTCAGAAATGCAGATTTGACATCCATTTGATATACCTTGAAATTTTTAAAAGAAGCATAGGCCAACAATGTTCTTACTCCTTCAAGTCTAGCAACAGGTGCAAAAGTTTCACCATAATCAATTCCTTCTTCTTGAGCATAACCTTTGCAAACTAGTCTTGCGTTGTTCCAAATGACCTCTCCTTTTTCATTTAGCTTGTTTCTGAAAATCCACTTTGTACCGATTACATTTTTGTCCTTCGGTCTTGGGATTAGTGTCCATGTGTCATTCTTCTTGATTTGATCAATCTCTTCTGTCATAGCATTTATCCAATCTTCACTGTTAAATGCCTCTTTCACTATTCTTAGTTCAAATTCAGATAGCAAACATGTGTTCTGTCTCAGTTTGTTCCTTGTCATTACTGGATCATCCTTATCTCCTATAATCTGACTTGGTGCATGATGTCTTTTGACATACCTAGCTAATACAGGCTTGGCAGGCTCAGTATGATCTTCTTCATCACTCAGTAACTGGATATTCTCTTCATTTTCTTCAATAGTCTTCTCGGTAGGACTTCTCAGTTGAACATAGAAAAATTCATCATAGTCTTCTGGTTCCTTGGAATTTCCTTCATCATTTCTTTCTGCCAATTCATTAATTTTCACATTTGCACTTTCTACTATTTTGTTAGATGATTTGATCAGACATTTAAATGCTTTGCTTCTAGAAGAATAACCTAGAAACATTCCTTCTTCACTTTTTTGATCAAATTTGCCATTTCTATCATCTTTATGAACATAGCATCTACTTCCAAAGATTTTTAAATAACTAACATTAGGTTTCTTATCGTACCAGATTTCATATGGTGTCTTCAAAGTACCATTCTTTAATTGAACTCAGTTCAGAGTGTAAATTGTTGTGCTTATTGCTTCTCTCCAAAATGTTTGTGGCACTTTCTTTTCAATTATCAGTGTTCTAGCACAATCCACAATAGATCTGTTTCTTCTCTCATCTATTCCATTCTACTATGGAGTTCTTGGTGCAGAGAATTGTCTTTTAATACCATGATCATTGCAAAATAAGTTGAACTCATCAGATGTGAACTCTCCTCCTCTATCTAATCTAAGACATTTCAGTTGTCTTCCTGTTTCATTTTCAACTCTTGCCTTGTACCATTTAAACATTTGAAAAGATTCAGATTTTTCTTTTAACAACATTACTGACATCATCCTTGAATAGTCATCCACAAATAATATGAAATATTTGTCACCATAATAACTTTGAACTTTCATAGGACCACAAAGATCAGTGTGCACTAGATCTAAAATTCCCTTAGAAGTGTAAGACTTACTTGTAAAGCTTGATCTTGTCATCTTACCCATCTAGCATCCTCGGCACATAGCATTCTCAGGTTTTTCAAGACTTGGTAGACCTCTTACTCTGTGCTTCTTACTTATTTTGATCAAATTATCAAAATTGACATGACAAAACCTTTTATGCCATAACCAGGTATCATCTAACTTTGCATGCAAACACTTATTCCGAGTTGAGTCAAGGTGAAATGTGTTACCTTTTGTTTATGTCCTGGTAGCAGCTAACTTTCCATTCTTGTCATGAACTTTGACAATTCCCTTCTGAAATTCTATTCGGTAACTTGTGTTGTTTAGCTGTGCTACACTCAACAAATTGTATTTCAAACCTTCAACCCAATAAACATCATTGCATCTTGCATTATCAAGAAGTGTTATAGATCCTTTACCTCTCACTGGACATGGTGCATCATTACCAAATCTAAGATAGCCTCCATCATAATCTTCTAACATAACAAACTTGTGTTTATCTCCTATCATATGATGTGAGCATCCACTATCTATAATCCAAGAATCATTAGTGTTTATGTGAGATATTAGGGCTTTTTCTTCATACCTTTCTTCATCTAATCCATCCTTGATAGCCACATAAACTACTTCCTTTGTATTAGTATCATTTGATTTATCATCATTGGATTCCTCATCAGCTATTAAGCATGTCTTTCTATCTCTTCTTCTGAAGTCTCGGTGTCCTCTATGATAGTTATCTTTCTGTTTGTCATCTCACTAATCTCTCTTTTCAGTAGAATCTTTGTCAGGATAGTTAGAAGCCATATTTCCTATCTTATCACAATTGAAACATTTCAAAGGTAGTTCTCCTTTATACTTACCATTGCCTCTTGGTAACCTTTTGGCTAATAGTGCTTCAAACTCTTCTTGCTTTCTAATTTCCTCATACAGTTTGTGTACTGCCTCCATGTTCTTACGAAATCTTTCACTTGGTCCAGTATGATCTCCTTCAGAGTACTTATACTTTCATTCATTGAAATCATTAGATTCATCAAGATGAAAAGAACTAAATGGAGATTCAACTTTATTTACCGAAGATCCATTGTTATCAAAATTACTTAACTCAAATGCATGTAGATTACCAATAGTAGCATCTAAAGAAACTTGCATATTAGGTACAGACCTCAATTCATTGATTGTAGAGACTCAGATTGCATAACCTAGTAGAAGGGTTCTTAACAACTTACTTGTTATATCCTTTTCTTCAATAGTTCCACCTGCTCCTTTGATTTGATTGACAATCTCCTTTAGTCTTGTATTGTACTGAGTTATGTTCTCACCTTCATTCATCCTCATAGATTCAAGTTGTCCTCTTAGACTATTTACTTTTTCTCTTTGAACATGTTCATCTCCTCCATATACTGATATGAGCTTATCCCACATTGCCTTTGCATCATTGTAGTCTTCTAGATCATTAAACTCTGAATCGGTCAATGCAGATGTTATTTCAATCATTGTTTGAATATGTTCTTGCTTTGCCTTTATCTCTTCCATAGTCAATGGATAGGTGCTTGGTGTGACAAAATCATTCTCCAACTCCTGATAGATATAGCTTCATCCTTTTCTGCCATGTAGAGAAACTTGACTTGTTTAGCTTCGGTGCATCCCTCTTATACATCTTGGATCTTTAACTCAAGTGCCTTTAAACTTTCCTTCTGGAGTCCAATGCTCTGATACCAATTGATAGTTTTGATACTTAATATAAGAATAGATCCAATAGCCAACAAGATGAGAGGGGTGGGTGAATCATACAAACTTAATCATCCCTAAAAACATCAAATTCAACCTCGGTAGCATGTATATCAGTAATATAACCAAAACTATCAAATATGCAAACTCAAAAGCATATGAACATCATAAACCTCATAACACCAGATTTAATGTGGAAACCCAAATAGGGAAAAACCATTGTGGGATTTCGGACCCACTAAGAAATATACTCTTCTAGAGTATGCCCATTAAAAGAAAATCCTATTAAAGATTACAAACACATTGCTAGATGTGACTCGGTTAAGGGATTTCCCTCAGATCTGTTAGGATCTTCACTTTGTTAGAAGTGACCTTGTTAAAGGATTTCAAACATTCAATCAAAATGTCACCTTGCTAGAGGGTTTTACAAATAAGACTGTAAAGTCCACTCGATTAAGAGATTTTATGTCACTTTCATAAAATAATAGTAATAAAATCTATCTACAACTTCACATCTAAAATGCTAAAGCAGATTCCTATTTGTTCAATACAATCTAGACATAGAACTAATCTTGTCTATCTGCTGGGCTTCTATACTCTGTTATTCTAACATGTCTTCAAGCTTCTATGCTCGGTAATCACTATGTAGCATCCCTGTGCATATACTTGCCTGCATGCATTGTTTATCAACAGTTTCCTATTTATAAACAATTAGGTAACCGCTTAATCTCCTTGATCACATTTCCCATGATCAATCATAGCCATCAAATCTTCAATCTTGTCCAAGTTCAATGCATCTTTCAATCTGAAAATGTTTTACCCCGCATTGGAACTTACATATTAGTCTTGGAACTTGTGCCAAGATATTGCGGTTCAATCTGAGCTGTAGATCTTCATGCCGACTTTTCATTGCCTTAGATTCGTTAACAAACTTCATTCATGCTCACCAATCATTGATCAGTTCTAGCTCATCAGTTTCCTTCATTAAATACCGCATGTAAACATTTAATGCATTTTGTTATAGCTTGGTTACAACTTGGTAACAACTCAGTGAATACTAAACTTCACTCAGTAGACATTTCATCTTCATTAACCGATAGCAATAACCTTAGGGTTTACCAACTAGGTTCATTAGGGTTTACCGACTAGGTTCTTTGCTTGATAACATAGTATAGTATTAACCTTTACATATTACAACATATGTATGATGTTAAAACAATCTAAAACATCATGATCTCATGATTGTCTAACTCGGTACTAGTTTCCCATTGAATACCTTATTCTTCTCAAGATATGGCAACATCATACTGAATTAGAAAATCAATTTCTTGACATCAATGACAAAATAATAATATCAAGACAGTAAACATCTTTAATCAGTTATATCCATAATCATGAACAACCTTCTCAATATCCTTATTGAAATGCCAACAATCTTTCATTGTCTATTATAAAGCTATGTTGCCAATAGATAATATCCAACTGATAGTCCCTTCTGTCAGTAACACTAGTTCTTCTACTAGTAAGCAAAATCTGTCTACCGGTAGCCAATCATAACAGCTAGTGTTGACATCAATGCAACACATAATTAATTTCTTCATTTTTACAACAACATAATATGTAGAGTTGATCCTCTCCTTAGTTTTTCTCATCTTGTGTTTTCCACGTATAAAATTTGTTGTTATGTTGTTACTATATTTTGGTTATTGTTCATTTGGATTCGGCAAATTAAGTTATGTTATATGGATGATTGTTTAAAAGTTGAATTTCAAGGGAATACTAATTCACCCCTCCCTTCTTAGTATTTGGGATGCTCAACAATTGGTATCATAGAAAGGTCCTTTAGAAGACTTTAATAACTCGAAGAAGATCCACTCTAATAACTCGAAGAAGATCCGGAAAGTTGAACATATGGCACCTAGATCTACCATTGATCAAGAGAGATACTTAAATGCAAATGGAGAACTTATAACTACTCTTGAAGACCTTGAGAATGTTAAAAATGAAAATAGAGATTTAAAACAAAATATCTAGTTGGTAAATGAATGCATCAGAAAATTGGGAGAGCAAATCAGAAAATTTAGAGAAAAACATAAGGAAGTTAGTGAAGAGCTCAAGCAAGCAAATAGCACTATTACATATCTAAAGACCAAGAGTGAAGAGGATGAAATAACTAAGGATCATTTAAACAACACGGTTAAATGAAAATTAGAAGAATGCAAGAAGCTTGAACAAGAAGTCACAACTCTGAAATCAGATCTAGAGAAATTAAGGAAACAAGAGGACAAACTTAAAATGAGTTCAAATACGATTGATAAGATAATAGTTGTGCAAATATATTTGGAAGAAAAAGTGGCTTAGGATTTGAAACTAGTGAAAGCTCACAATAAAAGACAAAAGGCAAATAAGGTCCACTTCTGACAAAAGAAGCAAAACTTGATAAGTTTGCTAAGGATGACAACAGTAAGTCACTGGTCAAGAAATAGGTAAGTAAAATAATCACTTATTTTAATGGCTATTATTTTAATTGTAATAAAGTAAGTCACAAAGAATTTGAATGTAGAAATAGAATGAATTAAAATACTATTTTTTTCTCTAGTAGATGTTCTAATTGTAGTAGTTATGGTCATAAGCTAGTCAATATAAAAATTGTGCTATAATAGATCGAAATAAAAAAAAAGTTATTTTAAAGGTCCTTTCTATACATGCAAAATGTTTGTACATAATGATAACCAATGCAGGTCAAGGAAAGTTCAAGGAAATGATAGATGCTACAACTGCAACAAGCCTAGACACATTGCAAAATATTGTAGAAGTGAAGCTAAAACAAGTGTTCTAGTAAAGAAAATCAATAAGGAAGATGTGAATGTTGAGATGAAGAATATTTGGAGAAGCAAATAAGTTGAGGTTGCACCTAGCTCTGGTGCAGATATATATTCTAGCAATTAAGATCAAGAGGCTTTGACCCAGGGGAGAAAATCAATAAATATCTTTCCATTGCCAAAGAGTGCGAGGCTATAGTTATAGAATGTTAATTCACACATAATGGTGAAGATTCTGGTGGAAAACATTGAACTGCAGTAGAATGTAGAAATTTGAAAGGTCTATATGAACTCAGTCTAGTAAAGTAGTACTACTTTCTCCATATTTATTATGAACAAGTGGGAAGAAAAATATTAAAAGGAGAATTTCATAAGTTATTTTCTCAGTGAAGTGAAAGAAATCAAAAGGAGTGAAAAGTTGATTCAAGGGTTAGGGTTTCTCGACAATTTGTGAAAGGTCTTTTTCTTGCAAATTTGTTATTTTTAGCATCTACATCAATGGACACTCCTATTGTTGTTATATTAGCACTCAATGCCAACAAAGCTTCAAAAGATACCCAAACAAATTGGTTGAGAATGATCCAATGGGTGCTCTATCTAGCATACCCTTTGGATTTTTACCAATAGAAGATATTAGATCTTACATATATGTGAAATTAAAAGAATTTGACCATGGAAATCTATAAATTTTATGGTAAAACAAGCTAACGGGAGATAACTTTGAGATTAAACATGAATTTTGAACCCTAGTTGAAAAGAATTTGAATGTGTGGAATGATTTCCCCAATTTTTGTTTGGATGACAAATGGGTCAGAATGGTAATGAGAAGATTCTATGATGAATTTGTATGGCTTGAAGAATCATTCCAGATCACCAATAATTTTATGAAGATTGTCACCATACTAAATGACTCGGGAGCACTTCCAACTCCTAAGGCTACAAAGAACAAAGATGTTGACAAATTGACCAAGGCAACCTTTGATGGGTGTTCTTTATCCATTATCATAGTTGAAAATATTGTTACTTATTATGTATCTCTAATGATTGGTAATAAGATCTACCTTACCAACTGAGACAACTCAATTTCAACCATAACAATTAACATGGCTTATGAAATGGTAGAGAAAAATATTGACTATGATCTATGCGAGTTGTTGAAATTACAATTCCTTGAGAGTCTAAAATAGTGCAAAGAAAAGAAGCATGGATTCAAATATGGAACCCTAGAATTATGCATTCTATTCTACTCCATGCAAGAGATTCCTAAAGTTGGCAAGGTATTTAGGGCATCTAATTACATAATACTTAAGGATTTTTCAAGATAATACTGCACAAGACGTTGCATTTACATCTTTTTTCTTTTCCTTTTAGTATAAGATGCATAATAGGGAAAGGATCCCTAAGTCAATTGTGGAAAAGTACAAAAATGATATCACAATTTTTATCATAATATATAAGTGCATCATGGAAGTTTTAGTTCCAAGAACCACATGAATTCTCACTTTAGGTTATGAAGTTTCAGAAGATACTTTGGAAGGACTACCAAAATTTCTATTGGAAAGTCTAGTTGACAGGACTCAGAAAAGATTTGAGACTTCTCAGGAAAAGTCTATGAAATTTCACATGGAATGACCAAGAAGGAAAGGAAGAAGAATGTACAAAATCTTATTAATGAAACTTTTAAGGAAGTTGGTTTTTCTGTAGAAGAAGTTGAGAAGGTCAAGAGATTTAGAAGGATTGATGCTTCATTTGAAATCTTGGTCAAAGAGAAAGCATCTCTAGAAGAAGTGAAGGAGAATTTGGTAAAAAAGGAAGAAAGAGATTCCCTCATCTACCCCATCCAAGAGGGGAAATCCAAAAGAATTCAAAAGAAAAAATATTGATGTATAATCTATAGACGAAGAGTTAGAGGCATCAGAACTAGAACAGTTCAGAATTCATGTCAGAAAGGGCAAAGGTGAGAAGGTAATCAAGGAACCTATGGATTTCAATAAACTATTCAACTATATAGCACTCTAAGGAAACCTAAAAGAGGTATGTAATATGTATCTCGATGTTGATGATGAGGATAAGGAAACAATAGTAAAAGCTTTTGTACAATATTGTGTTAGATTAGATGTTTTAGAAGATTTCAAAAAATATTATACCACAAGATCTTTGAAAAGTTTTGGATGAGCTTAGGAAAAATGCATTAAAAGAGGATCAAGAAATTAAGAAGTATGATTTGGGAACTATTGGCTATACACTTTCTAGGGAAAAAATTCCTCCCTTGAACAAATTTGAAAAATTAATCTCTGGACCAAGAAGAGATTAGAAGTCCTTATGGAAGACATGCAAGATATATAAAAACTAAAATTAGAAATAGTAGAATTGCTTAGGGATATGGCAAGTAAACTTGGAATGTTGTGAGTTGATGATACTAGTCCATGTACGAATGTACCTGAGATTATGTCTACTAAAGTTGTCACAGACAATGTTACCTCAAACAATGTTTCTTCAGAAAATGTTGTTATGGATGAAGATCCTCCGGTAGATGTACATGTTGATGTCCCTTTAGATAATTTGGTGAAGGAACATAGGGAAGAGAAGAAAGGAGAGGAAAAGATATCATCTGAGAAATGTATCACAACAAATGACACTAAGGTAAAAGAAGATGAAGGTACCAACTCTAGTACCCTTGATTAGCCTTTGAAGAGTTTACTCATTGCACCCCTTACCTTCCAACAAATTACTTCTTCTCGGTTAATATTTTATTTTACCAAAGTTGACCTAATTCAAAAGTTTCAAATTGGAGAAGCCATTCAGGCTTTAGCTAAGAAAGATCTCTTCAAGGATCTACAAGCAACGAATAAGTTGATTGAAGAGGCAATAGTTGGATTGTTAAGTGCTATCCCAGATAACTCTATTGATCCATTTGCCTTCATCCTAGATAAGTGTAAAGGTTTGTTAAATTATTTAAAGAATAATTCAACCTCCTTGGAAGAAATTTTTTTAAAAGAGAAGCTACTATAGGATTTGAAAGGAAAATGTGCAAATGCACACAATCATCTCTCTCAACTTATAGCTCAAAGATATGCATGTCTTATTGGTGGAAATGCATTGTATCTGTATACTCTGCAATGGCTAGAGGCCACCAAGAGTATCAAGGAATATATTGACTCCATCAACTCAAAAATTAAAAAAAGCTTATCACAGTTTTCAGCTATCTCAGGATCTCTTCGGCTCAAGAAAATTAGCTATTAAGGACCTGCACAAAAATTACTTTGTACTTGAACAATAGAGAGATAACATTATCCTTCCTTTAGGACAATTAAGGGACATGTGTCATGACTACATCTCATTGATGAATCATTCCCTATCTAACCCACAATAGTTTACTTTCTTTGAGCCAAGCTCAACAAGAGAAGAATAACACACTTTGGTATCCATCCAAGTGCAGACAAAAATCTCTATGGATTCTATTCAACATTGACACAACAATATAGGTAGTTGGATTGCACATATTCACAAAATCAAATAATCATCTAATTAGTTCAATTTTTAGGGGGAGTTTGTATATAGTATTTTTGTATATACCCTTTGATGAGGTAAGGTAGGTTAAAAGCTAGTTATTCAACCTAGCACGTGACTTACTAGCCCATGGTGAAGAGGATGGAGGACACCTTGTAGGTGAGTAAGCCCATCATCAATAATCTGAGAAGAAGAAGAAGAAGAAGAAGAAGATAACCAGCAAAATAGCAGCATGAGGTAAGTTGGGAAGATAACCCTTCAATGGTTGTTGATCTGGCTAGATAGGATGGATGGGATCGCTAGGATGGATGGTGTTGTTGGTCTTGTTGGGATCAATGGTTGGCTGGATAGGATGGATGGGATCATGAGGCTATACTTAAAAATATTTCAATCATACTAGATTACATCTTGGACCCGTTTTCAAAAATACAAAGTTTTGGCCAGTCTAGTCTTATTCTATACCCACTCATTTCTGGAGATAGGTACGGTTGGCAACACCAATCAGTTGCTAGCTGCCCCATGTGCTTTCTAACTGATTTTTATCTGGGCAAAGTGCTGGCTATGAATCTAAATCTCGAAATGAAATTAGCTCTTCCCTCTGTACTCGGTAAACTTTATCTCTTAGGCTGGTTGTTAAACCCTTTTCTACATATGATGCCTATGCTCCCTTTGCCTATGCTACTGGTCAAATTTTATCCTGCCATTGATGTCAAAGGGGGAGTGAGGAGTGAGTAGTTATGAAGATAGATATGTATAGATAGTTTTATAAATATAAACAAATGTGTATATATGATATCTGAATAGTTGTTAATTGTCATGTTGCCATCAATGACAAAGGGGGAGACTGTTAGAATGTTGTCCTTGATATCATTGATGTTTTTGTGATCCAACAAAATTCATCTTGTATACACTGGTATGAATCTAAAAAGCTCCAACTTACATTTGAGTTCAACATATATCCTTTTGGGTCAGCATTTCTCCACGCTGCAAGATATCTCCATAAGATTTTGAGATCATGTTTTGTATTTGGTATAACACTTATATCCAAGATTTTAGATGATATAGTTTTGTTGTGGAACAATTTTAGGTTCAGTAATAGGATACCCTTCTTACCAGCATAGTGCAGTGTGAAGCTTTTGATCTGGTCTTCTCTGAAATCATCAGTTGTATGACATTTTTGGTGTTTTCACTTGATTCGTGGATCATGGAAAAGTTATTTTCTATTTTGGTTGACTTCTTTGGTATGGTAAGAGCATTTGAGTAGTAGCATGTAAAGGGATTTTGGTCTAACCCTTCCTATGATTGAGTCGACTTTAAGAAGACTTGATTTGGTATATATACAACTTTGCTTATGAATTATAGGAACTATGATCTTTTTTATCATATCATGTGATCTATAGTGAATGTGAAATTAATTATGTATAATGAATGTGAAAGTGATTATGTACAGTGAATGTGAAAGTAATTATGTACTTCAATGGAACTGTATCTCATGTATATGATAGATGCAATCTTAATAGTTCAAATTTTGTAAGTTTGGCTATAAGCAACCCTCTAGTAGTGAGTCAACATATTTTGGGCAATGACCCCCCCTTGTAATCTATAACCAGTTACATAATATTCAGAATTGATCCTCTTTGTGGTTTTTCCCATCTTGGGTTTTCCATTTATAAAATCTAGTGCTATGTGGTGTACTATGTTTTGCATATTGTTCATTTCAATTCTACAAATTAAGTTATGTAATGTGGATGGTTCTTTAAAAGTTATAATAAATTCAAGGGAATATTGATTCACCCCTCCCCTCTTGGTATTCTGGATGTTCAACAAAGGATAGTATTAGGCATATGGATGATACTGTTTATAGATTTGAATAAAAGATTTTGTATCCCCTTAATTGAGGATGCTGTGTATGTATAATATGAAGTATTTCCATATGAGCATGCTTATTGAATCTATTATGCCACAATGATAAATTGTTTCCCCTATGTTTAATGAAATGAAGTGCTTGCATGCTTGAGAAAATGTATGAATTCTATTTGGCATGTATAGTGATGATTATAGAATAAACTTGATTTGGCTTATATATTTCTCGATTGGTAGCTCTCTCTCTTCCTCTTTTCTCTATCTAGATATATGATTAGTAAGGATGCCACTTGGTGATGTAGTTTATATCAATTATAATACTTGAGTGTTTACTTATGACTATGATCTAGTGCATATAAAAGGAATGTTTGAATTAGGCCAATTTTTTATTGAGGACCTAAGTTTCCTATTGTATGTGTGACCCTCTTAAATGATTAAATTAGGGGAATGTCTTTTAGCATGATAATGTTTGTTGAGTTATCTGATTAGTAAGTCACGTATAGAATAAATGTTGAATATAGAGTAAGGAAGATGCATTGCATGTAAAAATTATGCATATGTATTGGAAACCATCCCTTCATGTTTTTGTATGATTTGGAAAGATGAATGCATTTAATTTTATAAGAAATCTACATGCTTTTGATGAAATATGGATGTTGTGTTATTACCTTTTAGTAATTGGACCTTGTAAAGGTGTGCTTATTTAATGAATTTTATTAAAATGAATAATGGATAGCATGTGAAAAAATGATCAGTTTCCTTATGAGTTGCTGAATTTATGATGTTGTTGAATTTTTATGTGATGTATTGGAAAAGAGAAAATGTGACATCGAAATGTTATCTTGTATGTTATTGTTATGAAATAATTGATGTCTCGTGAAAACAAAAAAAATGAAGTTTTTAACAATTATGGCTTGGGTGTTTAGTTTTATATTATGTAAAGCAAAGCAAATTGTTAGAAATGTTATTTTGGGAAAAAAATTTATCATGGGTGCTAGGATTATTTTTAATTGGAAAAGTGATGTTAATTTTTTTCATTCATATGAAAATTAAATAAGTTTATTTATTAAGCAATGATATTGATGTTGGTAGAGTACTAGTGCATTTGATGGGCATTGTGAATTACTAGTACTTGCTTTGTGAATAATGGGATGGTGAAGTATGTAATCATCCATGAAGGTTATATTTTTTCTTTTAGGGTATGGGGATACCATAATATTTATGTGTTTTTTGCTTGATTTTTACCCCCTAAGTGTCAACCCACAAGTTATTATTAGGATACCTTATAAAGGGATAGTAGCAGTAAAAAGCTCCTTGGGTTGCATGAAATGACGTATGAGTAATGGTAGCATGAAGTGGCCTTTAGTTTCCACATCTCAAGGAAACTACTCACTTCTCCCCTTTATGTTGGATCCCCTATTGGTATTTCCAATTGATAATTCCAAAAATATTCTAAGAGAAGCCAACCTCAAAGTTTAAGGACTTGGATCAGTGGGCCAATTGATAGAATAATAACTAGGGATAAGGAACTAGTTATTTTCTCTACAATTTAGGCTTTGTTGGACCTAAGTGGGTCTCCCTTTAAAATTACTTCAATAATCCTCATTCTCTTTTTTTAGTACAGCAATATATATGCTCTCAATATACAAAGTGAATCAGATAAATCTTTGAGCTTACTAGATATGGATTTTATCCTTAACTTATGTATTGTGAGTCACTATGTGAGCCAATTTGTCCTACTATTTAAAGCCTAAATTCATAAAAAAAAATGAATATAAAGATTGATAAATTTTCTTAAATTCAAGTATCATAGATTAGCAATACAATCCTATGAACAATGCCTATCCATTGGGCTAGATGATCAATTATTACAATATAAGATATGTGAGCTCTACAACATCCTCTGCCTTATACAACTAACACCTAATATTAGTCATAACATGAATAAATTCCCCCAATTGTTACTCAAAAAGATTTGTCCTCTACAAAATGCCTTTGAATGAATAAAGCAATTTAATCTCCTACTTTAGAAGAAAATCATATCCATACAAATTCAACAACACAATGCATAAGTAAAATAAAAAAACCTTGATATATTAATTTTGAACAAGATTTAGGAGCACAAATGAAGATAACAACTTGGAAACCATTGAAATAGATTTCAAGATGCATTTAGAACTGCAAAGTACTTTCACATATCCATTTGCAAATAGACTACAAAATAGGACATGAAACTGATAACAGTACTATATTACAAAACCTCGACACTTTCTAAGTATAGATTTACTCTTAGTGAAAAACCTTACACAATTCTCAAATAATTCTTCTAATCTAGACCTAGAGACTCGACACAAGGCCAAGTGAATATCTTTTTATATAAAAACAAGGATGCAATAAGCTTCGAGCATTTTACAATTCCAAAAAGTCTTAGGTGACTTCCTGACAAAATAAAACAAACAACTTTTTAGATTAACTAAAAAAGACAAACATTCTCCTTTTTTTCTTCATGGGTGGTAGTTGTTGTTGATATTCTAGAATTCTTCTTTTCTCCACATGAGCTCTCTTATCAAGCAGAAGGATCAGATAACCCTATAGACCTATTAAATGCATATAGACAAAGAGTAGCTTAACATATTTTAAAAAAACATGTGCATTAAATAGAGAAGATGAAAGTCAATATTCTCTGAAAATGTCATGAACAGATCACCTAATCAAAATATAATATTATTTTCTACTTTACATGTCAAGGAAGCAATAAAATACAATTTAAAAAAAAAAATGGGAAATTCAAAAAATAAAAAAATAAAAATGTAGATAGAAGGAGAAAAGAGAATTAGAGGGCTCCCAATCCATTTTTCTTGCATTGTTGAAGTCTTCCAATGTGTTACAAGTAGTCTTCATCATTTATCTTGGTTCTGGTTACCTCCATGATGGGATTGGCCTAGCTTGATCACACTTCACCTAGTTGGTGTTGCTCAATTCCACCAAACTCTCTAGGTCTATCTATGCTCCAAGACCTCCAAGTCCTTCTCAATCTATTATAGGGATTTATCTTTGTCAATCTCAAGGTGTCTCAACAAGTGTTTAACTCAGCACCCAACCATTACCAAGTGACTTCCATATGCTTAATTCTGCTAACTTGACAACTACTTGTCAAATTCACCCCCATATTGTTGTGATTCATTGCAAAGATGTGGAGGTAGAAATTAACATGGAATGAATTCCATTTGGGTCCATTTGTGGTTTGCATTCATTATCTTTCCTACCGATTTCACCATTTTTCCTATAGGGCTACAAGGAATGAGCCCCTATTAGGCCTCCAAAATCCGGTTTTTGTGGGTTTTGAGGAAAATGGTCCAAAAGACCTTGCAAAGAGTTTTAATTTTTTTCAATAATTAACCTATCCCCAAGATATTTTGGTGTTTTTTGCTTCCCAACTTTCCATGCAATACCCTAACCCAAAAATGATGGTTTGCTAGGGTTTTTAGGTCTTTTAACCGGCAGTGACTAGTCAAGTTTGTGAAATAGGCATTTAAAGGTCTTGTCAAGGACTCTCCTTGTAATGGAAACTCTATATAAACTTCATGGACCTCTCCAAATAATTTGGTTGTGGTTTTTTGTTCATCTATGCACTATGCACTCAAATTTCACCCTATCTTCTCTAGCCGGGTTGCTCTTGGACTTGCCTAGAACAAGGTGATAACCATGTCAATCTTCACTTACATAATTTCTCCCTACATATATAAACTTTACAAGTGGTTTACTTCCATCTCCCAACAGGTCATGATGGTAGCACAGAGGGATTTTATGAGCAACCATTTTACATGAAATTGCTATTTACAAGCCAAAACTAGCTGATTGGAAACAAAACAATGAAAATACTAACACGCCCTATCTACAAAGCTTGAAATGAAACTGTAGCATCCTAAAATTGTGACACTTGCAATTTCGACTGCATTTCGGTCTTCACGATGGTGACGCAACACGGAACCTGAATGGAGACCCCGAAACTTGTCCACGACACCAAAAACTGCATTTTCAAGCACCCTGGCCTGAACCTCCTTTGCACCCTGCTGTCCCGGGAGGTAGGACCAGAGCGCCCAGTTCCCTGGTCCCCCAGGACCATGGCGCCCAGTGCCCTGGTCCCTGGCCCTATTTTGGGCTCGGTCTCCTATGGGACTTCGGGTCTTTTTGTTTGCAAATTGGAAATACTATTTCCTGGTCGGCCTAAGGTCGGAAAAATCAGTCTTTTAACCCTAATTGGCAAGTATATAAACTACATTTTCCTCTCCCATTTAGGTAAGAGGGTCATATGTGTACAAGCATGGAAACTATACTCAAGCATTCAAGCATTCAAGCATTCCTTCAAGCAATTGATCATTTCAAGTCTCCATTCAAGGCTAAGTGTTGCATTCAAGACAAGGATTCAACCATTGAAGAGGAGATCACTTACAACATACTACTACAACATACAACATACAACATCTATACCTTTGCACATAAGGATACAAACATCCTTACAACAAGGTATTAGTACTTGTTTTACATTACAGACATTTATATTTACAACATTGCTCATTTCTTGGTTAATTCCAAAACTGGGGTTTGACCTAAAGGCAAACCCCTAATCCCTAAACCCCCAATCGTCTTCGCTTTTCTGTGTGTAGGTTGCAGGTACGCGGCTGAAATTGAAGATCTGGAATCCTTGTGCAGAGACGAACAGATCCCCCTTCGTTTCGCAGATTTTTCGGAGGACCGTGGCGCTCAGGCGCCATCGTCCCGGCAACTTTCGCTCAAATTTGTAGGACAGTGCCGTATCGACATTTTACTGCTAATTCCAGGTCCGCAGCTTCATACTGTATTCCTATCTCAGTTTATAAGTGAATCTTTCTCACTTTCTATGCGTTCCTAGCTTAATTCTTCTATGCACATTCTTTACAAAAGAGGGTAGCCTTGCTGTCATAACCCTTGAAACTCATTTAGCATCCAATCTTGCATTGCGTGTGATTGGATCTTGTGGGATTCAACCCCTCTTTTGAATGTAAAGTCTCCCAAGTGAAAACCATCAACCCTAGTGAATCTCCCTTCTCTCTCCTTGGAGTTGGAAGAGGGGAGAGCAACTAGGGTTCGATCGTGATTTTCCGCTTTACAGAAACAAATTACACTAAAAAACAACAAATAAATTCAATCCATAACTAGATCAATGGATTCAATCCATTATTATTCACATTTTATGCACAATAAGACCAAAACTATGATAACAGTCTGAAAATGAGTAGTTTCAGATTGTTAATCTTACAAAATCAAACTTCCAACCTTGGTAACCATGCAAGAGGAGGTTTAAATAGTCTTCCCCATGTTTGAAGGAATTCTAGGGTGTTGTTCTATCCGTAACTCCACTGCTACGCATTTTTAGGACAAAAGTTGTCATGACAACTTTTACAACTTTTCACTTTTTGCTTTGCTAACCTATGCAACCTATTTCAAGTCATTACTCATGAATTTTTAAGCATTCCTAAGACCATTCTAAACATCTCTAATGCTCACACCAATTTTTTCCACTTTTGACCATCAAGAAGTTCATTTCAACTACTCAAACCACTACCTATTCACAAAGTGCAAACCTAGGAAAAAAACCAACTCATCTAGGCCTACACTTGACTCAAATCAAACATCACACACACTCCTTGGACCCTCCTGGAGTCCTTATTAGGAACCTGACTTGGCTATGTTTAGTGCAAGCCAAAATTGTGAAAGGACTATGAGCCTAAGTCCTATGTGCTCCTGCACCACTCCATCTTTGTCATTCCACTATCAAACCCTGATAGTGCATCCATGTAAGCCTCCAACTTCTTAAGGATCTATGTCCCATATACAAAGATGTCAACTAGTATATAATCCAATATAATCTTAATTTCTATCTTACAATCTGATTTTTTCTCCATACTCTCTATACTTGGCTAGGATGGCACATGGACCCAACCTTCTTATTTACAACTTGTTAGGTACTCCTTGTTGTAGCCTTACTTTGTTTAGGTGCACCATGACAAGATATCCCACTTGGAATTGTAGGTTCTTCCTTCTCTCATCAACCTTTTGCTTGATTTTACATGTGTTCTCCATCAATGCTTGCTTGACCGATTCATGCACCTCCTTCATTGACTGGGCAAAGTCTTCTTCATATCCACTTCTTGTTACTTCATTACCTAAGTCTCTTAGCTCCAATATACCCCTTGGGTAAACACCATAGACCACTTCAAAAGGGCTCTTTTCACTGGTCCTATTTTTTGTGTCATTGTAAGCATATTTATCTTGTGATAGCACTTGATCCCATGTATGTCCATACTCCTTGGTAAGGCACCTCAATAAGTTTCACAAGCTCCTATTAACCACTTCGGTCTGCCCATGTATTTGAGGATGGTAGGCTGATCCAAAAGATAGGTGGGTGCCAAGATTGTGCCAAAGTGTTTTCCAAAAATGACTCATGAACTTTGAGTCCCTATTTGAAACAATGCTCATGGGTAAACCATGTATCCTTATCACTTCCTTGAAGAACAAATTAGCTATTTGGCATGCATCATGAGTAATCTTTCAAGGCACAAAGTGGGTCATCTTACTAAATATGTCCACAATGACATAAATATTGTCAAATCCTTTCTTTGTCCTTGGTAAACCTACTGCAAAGTCCATACTAATGCACTCCCAAGGTCTATATGGTATGGGAAGAGGTTGGTATAAACCAACATTTGAAGAAGTGCCCTTGGCCTTTTGACAAACAATACAAGTCTCCACATACCTTTTCACATCTTGATTCATCCTAGGCCAATAGTAATACCTCTAAACCAACTCTTGAGTCTTATTGACTCCAAAATGACCACTAAGGCTGCCATTATGCTTCTCTTGTATGAGGTTTTCTCTCATTAACCCTCTAGGCACACAAAGTTGTCCACCTCTAAATAATAATCCATCTTGCAAGGTAAAATTTGAATGCTCACTATGAAAATGATTTTGATACTCTTTACACACCTTGTAGGCATTTGAGAAGTCTTCATCATCCGGGTATAGGTCTCTAAAACTGTCAACACCTATGCTCCTTAACTAAATTTCTTGGACTGTCAAGAGTCTTCTGCTCAATGCATCAATAACCCAATTTAATTGACCTTTTTTGTGCTTGATTGTGAATGTGTAGGCTTGCATGTACTCCACCCACTTCATGTATTTGTGACTGAGTTTGTCTTGTGAGTTTAGAAAGCTCAAAGCTTGGTTGTCTGTATAGACTACAAATTTCTTAGGAAGGAGATAGTGTCTCCACTTCCTCAAAGCCTGCACTAAAGCATATAATTCCAAGTCATAAGAGGATTATTTCCTCTTTGAATCACTTAGCTTCTCACTATGGAAAGATACTGGTCTTTCTTCTTGGCTTAGGACAACACCTACTGCAACATTGCTTGCATCACATTTCACTGTGAAGAGTTTCTCAAAACTAGGAAACACTAACACCGGTTGAGTAGTTATCTTCTCCTTCAAGCTTTCAAAACCTCTATTTTCTTGTTCATTCCACTGAAACTTTGCCTTCATTCCACCTCTAATGGTGTCCAACATTGGTGCACATATTCTACTGAATTGCCTAATGAACTTCCTATAATACTGAGCTAGCCCATGGAAGCTTCTCACCTTTGTTGCTAACTTAGGAGTAGGCCAATTTACTATAGCTTCAACCTTGTTGGGATCCATCTTGAGGTTTCCTTGAGACAACACAAACCCAAGGTAAACCAACTCTTGCCTAAAAAATTCTCACTTGTCCAAGTTCATGGTTAGCTTCTCTTCATACAAGCTTTGTAACACATTTTGCAAATGATTAATATAATCTACCCTATCCTTACTAAAAATGAGAATATCATCTAGATATACCACCACAAATTTACCTATGAAGTCCTTCATCACCACATTCATGAGTCTCATGAAGGTTCTTGGAGAATTGGATAAGCCAAATGGCATTACAAGCCATTCATAAAGACCCTATGTTGTCTTGAATGCAATTTTCCACTCATCACCCTCCTTAATCCTAATTTGGTGGTATCCACTTTTAAGGTCAATCTTGGTAAAGTATTTGGCTTCCCCTAAACAATCCATTAGGTCCTCTATTGGAAACCTATATCCGATGGTGATCCTATTTATAGCTCTAGAGTCAGTGCACAATCTCCAAGCACCACCTTTCTTTGGGGCTAAAACGGTAGGTACAACACAAGGGCTAATGCTTTTCCTAATTAGGCCTTGGTCTAAAAGCTCTTGGATTTGCTTGGCAATGTCAACATTTTGTTGGGGACTCATTTTGTAAGCTGCCTTGTTAGGTAAGGATGCTCCGAGAATAAATTATAATTGATGGCTTATGGTTCTTTTAGGAGGTAAGGTGGTTGGTTGTCCATCACTCACTATCCCTTTGAACTTCTTCAATAGGTCTTGAACCTCTATTGGCAAATCTGGCTGCTCTTTCTTTTCTTCCTCATTAGGCTTCATTACTAATGCAAACCCTATACCTTCACCTTCCTCAAGTGTCTTCAAGAATTTTTTTTCACTCACCAAAAGAACATTAGGACCTGTTGCCTTCTTTTCACCTTCCTCAAGGATAGATTGGATCTTGAATGTGACTCCATCTTTCTTGAATGAGTATGCATTCTTGGCTCCATCATGAATAGCTTGTCTATCAAATTGCCATGGTCTTCCTAATAGAAGATGGCATGCATCCATGGGTAAGACATCACATAGCACTTTGTCCTTATACCTCCCAATGGTAAAATCCACCCATGCTTGCTCATTGAATAGGACATGTTGGCCTTTGTTCAACCATGTGACTCTATATGGGTTGTTGTGAGGTATCCTTTGCAATTAAAGCTTACTCACTGCCTCTTCTGACACAATGTTGTTGGTTGACCTTGAATCAATGATCACTTTGTAGACTTTGTCCATTATCTTGCATTTGATCCTAAATAATGACCTCCTTTGGCTAGGCTCTTCTCTAACCGGTTCTTTTATCAAAGTTCTTCTTATCATCAAGTTGTCACCTACCTCTAATTCTAAGGCAACCTCTAAAGTCTTGCTTCTTGAAGTTTCTTCTTGAAGATAGTTCACTCTCCTTTCACTACTTTGTGATGATGATCCCTTCTTTGGACACCTATATGTTGGATGACCGAGTTGGTTGCAGTGGTAATAGTTCATTCAGGCAAAATATGAGGAACCTCTACCTTGTCATCTAGACCTCCCTCTTAAACCACTATTTGACCCCCTTCCTCTATTTAATCCTCCTTTACCAGTGCCATGTTCTTGCTACTCAGTGAGTTTAGACTCACCTTGTGTTCTTTGCTCTAAACTTCTTCCTCCAAAGCCTCCCCTATGGCCTCTATTTTCTTTTCCTCTACCTCTGCCCCTATTACTACTTGAATCATGTTTTCTTTTTAGTTTTTCTTCCACTTTAAGGGAAAGTTGATAGCTTTGATGAACTATCTTCGGGATCATTAGACTGAGTTCCTGTTGGATGTTCCCCCATAGACCATCTAGGTACCTAGAAAATTTGAGACTTTCTTCTTCCACCGCATGAGATCTAAGGCTAATTTTGTGAAACTCCTCCATATAGCCACTTACATCAAGATCTTTTTGTCTTAGGTTTTGCCTCTTCCTATGAATTTGCACTTCATAGTCATCGGGGAGATAGACTTCTTTGATTTTGACTAACATCCCTTTCCAAGAAGAGATGGGTGTTTTGCCCATTTTCTTTCTCTCATCTTGCACAAATTTCCACCATGTGAGAGCATCTCCTCTCATCCTAGACTTGGCCACTTTAACTCTTTGAGATTCAGTTATGCCTTCACATTCAAAATGGTTCTCCATGACCTCTATCCATTCTAAGACCACTTTTGCTTCCATCTTACCAGTGAACAATGGCATTCCTTCTAGTGATTTTCCACTTAAGGCTTTCAATGCCTTTAGGAAAGATTCTTATTCTAAGATAGGATCAGGTTCAGGTACTTTTTCTATCTCTGACACCGCTTTACCCTTCCCTTATTCTCCTTCAACCTTTACCAACACTTCATCTGCCTTGGTTTCAACTTCACCAAGCTTACTTTCCAATTCAATCAACTTCTCCTTCAGGAGTCTATTTTATTCCTCCCGATCATCCACTTTCTTTTCCAACTCCACATTGGTCACCATGGTGTTGTCTCCTATAGATTCCACTGAGGACATCTACTCACCTAGCCCAAATATTAAAGGCTCTGATACCAATTTGATGGGGTTGGCCTAGCTTGCTCACACTTCACCTAGCTGGTGTTGCTCAATTCCACCAACCTCTCCAGGTCTAGCTATGTTCTAAGACCTCCAATTCCTTCTCAATCTCTTCTAGGGATTTCTCTTTTCCAAGCTCAAGGTGTTTGCAACAAGTGTTTAACTAGGCACCCAACCATTACCAAGTGACTTCCATATATGCTCAATTGTGCTATATTGACAACTACTTGTCAAATTCAACCCCATACTATTGTGAGTCATTGAAAAGGTGTGGAGGTAGAAATTAACATGGAATTAATTCCATTTGGGTCCATTTTTGGTTTGCAATCATTATCTTTCCTACCGATTTCACCATTTTGCCTAGAAATAGGGCTACAAGGAATGAGCCCCTATTAGGCCTCCAAAATCTAGTTTTTGTGGGTTTTGAGGAAAATGGTCCAAAAGACCTTGCAAAGAGTTTTACTTTTCTTCAATAATTCACCTATCCCCAAGATATTTTGGTGGATTTGGCTTCCCAACTTGCAGTACAATGCCCTAACCAAAAAATGAGGGTTTGCTAGGGTTTTTAGGCCTTTTAACCGACAGTGATTGGTCAAGTTTGTGAAATAGGAATATAAAGGTCTTGTCAAGGCTTCTCCTTGTAAAGACAACTCTGTATGGACTTCATGGACCTCTCCAAATAATTTGGTTGTGGTTTTGTGTTCACCTATGCACTATGCACTCAAATTTCACCATGTCTTCTCTAGCCAAGTTGCTCCTGGACTCGTCTAGAACAAGGTGATAACCATATCAATATTCACTTCTAGAACTTCTCCTTGCATATATAAACTACAGAAGTGGTTTCCTTCCATTTCCCAATAGGCCATGATGGTATCATGGAGGGATTTTATGGAGCAACCATTTTACATGAAATTGCTATTTACAAGCCAAAACTGGCTAATTGGAAACAAAACAATGAAAACACTAACACATCCTATCTACAAAGCTTGAAATGAAACAAATGAAACTAAAACACAACAAAGAAATTTAATCCATAACTATATCAATGGATTCAATCCATTATCATTCACATTTTATGCATAATAAGACCAAAACTGTGATAATAGTCCAAAAATGAGTAGTTTCAGATTGTTAATCTTACAAAATCAAACTTCCAATCTTGGTAACCATGCAAGAGGAGGTTTAAATAGTCCTCCCCATGTGTGGATGTATTCTAGTGCATTTTTCTATCCCTAACTCCACCGCTAAGAACTTTTAGGACAAAAGTTGTCATGACAACTTTTACAACTTTTCACTTTTTGTTTTGCCAACCTATGCAACCTATTTCAAGTCATTACTCATGAATTTTTAAGAATTCATAAGACCATTCTAAACCTCTCTAATTCTCACACCAATTTTTTCCACTTTTGACCATCAAGAAGGTCATTTCAACTACTCAAACCACTACCTATTCACAAAGTGCAAACCTAGGAAAAAAACCAACTCATCTAGGCCTACACTTGACTCAAATCAATCATCCCACACACTCCTTGGACCCTCTTGGAGTCCTTATTAGGAAATTGACTTGGCTAAGGTCAGTACAAGCCAAAATTGTGAAAGTAATATGAGCCTAAGTCCTAGGTGCTCCTGCACCACTCCATCTTTGTCTCATCTACAAAGATGTCAACTAGTATATACCGAATATAATCTTTATTTCTATCTTACAATCTGATTTTTCCTCCAATATCCTTCTTCCTTCAAGGCTACTCCTTTCTTTGTCAAACAAGGTTGGCATGTGACATGTGATGAGATATTGATTATTCGTGAGCTCAAACTTAATCCTATGTCTATACATTTTGTGGATGATGAAAATTTTATTCATCACCTCAACTTCTAATCTAAACTTAATCATGATGTCATGTAAATGGGGAAGAAGGGGTTTAATCAAAGAAATTTCCAATACTATAATTATCTTGCTCATATGAGACAAGGAGAAAGAAAGGAACTTTTTCCATTTTAAGTTCTCTTGAGAAAACCCTAATAGTTTTCTCTATTCATCTAATGCTACATCTACATGATCCAAAACTATGTTAAACTTAGACTCAAGAAAAGATTGAGTCATCTCTACAATTAACTTCTTCTACATCCTTGAGGCATCCATCTTCAACATATCATTTTCATGCTTCATTCTTGAAATATCCAACCTATTGTAATCTAGGTTCCTTGTTAGTCCTATTACTTCCCCAGAGGAATACTCCTATAGAATAGGAGGCTTGTATGTTGGTCCTAAATATAATTTCTCATCAGTGTTTTTACCCTATCCCTCAGGATATGAAATTCTTCATCAGCCTTTATGCATGGTCATGCTTGTGGCCTCAGTAGTAGAAGTATAAACCACCCATTTAAAATTTTGGCTTCCAAACAATTGATCCATTTCATAACATAGTGTTGGAATCCATGTAACTAGGTGTAAACACCAAATAACCAACTGATCCAAATGGTCATAAAAAATGGATCTAGAAAGAAATTTGTTCCTCTGTTCTGGATCCATAGTATCTATGTCAATGTCATGTCTTCTCCTTAAGGAGAAGCACACCACTTTTCTTCACTATTTTCCTCCCTAGCTCAGTAGTCATAATAGTTGATTTCTCCCTTGCAGCTCGTAGGAGTTCATATTTCATCTTGTCTTTCATCCTCCATCAAAATATCAATCTTGATGCCTCTTCTTCTCTCCATTTCATCCATCATATTTCTAATCATAAATTTTTGAAATTCTATTTTTTGAATGAAATCATCATCATTCATGAATTGCTCACAAGCATTGAGCCTTATATCTTCACTAACATCTGTTAGGTCCCAGAGACAACTGAGAGGGGGGGTGAATCAGCTGTCTAACAAATTCAAACCAAAAACAACTTAACCAACTTAATGCTTGATACCGGTAAACCAGTCTAATATGCCAGCAGACAGTTTTAACAGTTAATTGCAATACCCGTAAGGATTAATGCATGAAACAAAAAGACAAAGTCATCCACAACACATAACACCAATATTTTTATGTGGCAACCCTGTAAGGGGAAAAACCACGGTGGGAAACGTTACCCACAATCAGATGATACTAGTGCAGATAGTAAGTGTATACAAATGGGGTTTGCACATGCAGAAAGGCCAAGCGCCTAGAGCTTACTGCTCAATCACAAAATAGGAGTCACACTGACTATAATTGTATGGTTAAATCCAATAAGAATGTACTGCTCAAAATAGCATCTTCATATGCTGGATTCAGTACCAGTGTAGTTCTGATTGTCTTCACAAAAACCCTCCTTCAATTTTCAAATGATGTCTGCATGTATAGCTCTGCTTATTTTCCCATATACCTTCACACAATCCTTTTTTGTATTTCACATTCGATCTTACAAATAAGATCTTACATTTATACCATACCCTACGACCAATTTTAGTAGGTCGGCTCTAAAGGATAATACAATAAAATCATTTTACAAACATAACAATATCTGATGCAATAACTAATTCAACATGTCAGCTTGATGCATTTACAACAATAATAAATCATCTTCATAGCATGTCGTATTGATCTGGAAAAGATAAACCTGCTAGTGTAACTTGGATCTATTTGCCGGTAGTAGCAAATATGTAAATACAAATATGCCAATTAAAAAAACTCCAAGACAAGGTGTCCACACAATGTCTTCGACATAACCAAGTATTTTCCATATCATTCCAAGTGCCAGTGATCATTATATACTGCCGGTGTACCAGATACCGATGACTGTGCATAAGTCACTTGCTTGTCGGTGAATGTTGTTGATTCTCCAAAGTGCCAGAGTTGATAAGTGTTTAGTAGGTGTTGACATCAATGACAAAACCATACCAAAATACCAAGAATCTCCCCCTTTGGCATTGATGGCAACACAAGATGGAAAAACCATCAAAGTGCCAAAACAGAAATGCCAACTACCAAAAATGAACAATCTCCAAAAAAGATCATAACCAGAAATCAAAATACAGAAACAGAGAGTAATAATCTCTCCCCTTGGGAGCAACATGTGTTTTCCTTATGTTTTTCCATACCAATCTCTCCCCCTTTGACATCAAATTCCAAAGTTATTACCAAGCCAAGTTCATATACAAAATACCAATCAATTTAGTATACCAACTACTCCCCCTGAGAAGTAGCTTCCTCATCAAAGCCGGAGTAAAAGATTTCTCTATTAATTTTGCCGGTTTATGAAAAACATCAATTTCCTAAGTCTCTACTGGTGGGGGTATGACCCCAAGCTAGTTTTTGATATATTTAAAAGTTTCCATACACAGAGGTTTAGTGAAGATATCTGCAATCTGCTCTTTAGTATTCACATAAACCAGTTTTATTTCCTTTGCTTCAACATTTTCCCTTAGAAAATTTAGTTTGATAGAAACATGTTTGGTTTTAGAATGTAATATCAGATTCTTAGATATATCAATTGCTACAGTGTTATCACAATAGATAGTAATAGATTCCTTGCATTTTACCTTTATGTCTTTCAACATTTGCTTAAGTCATAGTACCTATGTATAGTTAGTTGCTGCTGCAACATATTCTGATTCTGCTATTGATAAAGATGTACAACTTTGTTTCTTACTCAACCAAGAAAATAGTCTGTTTCCAAGAAAGAATGCTCTGTCGGTGGTGCTTTTTCTATCATCCACATCTCTTGCCTAATTTGTATCTGTGTATGCACATAATTCAAAGTTTTCATCTCTAGGATACCATAATCCAAGATTTATAGTGCCTTGTAAGTACTGGAAAATCCTTTTTACTGTTGATTCATGATTTTCTCTAGGATTACTCTGAAATCTTGAAGCAATACATACTACATTAATAATATCAGGTCTGGTTTGTGTCAAATACAGTAAACCTTTTATCATAGATTTGTATCTAGTTGGATTAACAGGTGTAGATTCATCCCTTAGTGATAGTTTGTCATTTGTAGTCATAGGTGTGCTTATTGGTTTAGAGTTCTCCATCCCAAATTTCTTTAGTAACTCTTTTAAGTACTTTGATTGACTCAAGAATATACCTTTATCAGTCTATGAAATCTGCAATCCTAAAAAGAATTTTATTTCTCCAATCATAGACATTTCAAATGCTTGCTGCATTTTAATAGAAAATTCTTTACATAATCCATCTTCTCCTCCAGAGATTATATCATCAACAAAAACTTTTATAACCAAGATGTCATCATCAGTCACTTTATAATATAAGTTGTTGTCTCCATTACCTTTAGAAAAACCAATCTTCAAAAGATACTTATCCAATCTTGCATACCAAGCTCTTGTAGCTTGCCTCAATCCATACAAAGCTTTTCTTAACCTGCAAACCATATCTTTGATATCTGTCAAACAAAATCCATCAGTTGTTCAATGTAAACTTCTTCTTCAAGATCTCCATTCAAAAATGCACATTTAATATCCATTTGATATACTTTATAGTTCTTGTGTGTTGCAAAAGCCAAAAATAATCTGACTGCCTCAATTCTAGCTACCGGTGCAAAGGTTTCATGCTAATGAATTCCTTATTTTTGAGAATATCCCTTACACACTAGTCTTTATTTATTTCTAATAACCTTACCATCTTTATTAAGTTTATTTTTGAATACCCTTTTGGTTCCAATTACATTTTTATCTTTAAGCCGGGGAACTAATGTCCAAGTGTTATTCTTCTTAATTTTTTCCAATTCTTCTTCCATAGCTTTAATCCAATATTTATCTTCACATGCCTCATTAATTGATGATGGTTCAATTTGAGAAATAAGACATACCTCTTCATTTTCCAATCTTCCTCTTGTCATAACTCCTTTATACTTGTTTCCAATTATCTAATCTTTAGAATGATCCAGTCTTACATACCGGGGTGTCTTTGTTTGATGTTAATCCTCAGTTACTATGGAATTTTTAGATGATAACGTGTAACTAGATCTTCATTCTGTACTGGTGGATTCAGTGTAGGTTCATTTGTCAGAATTTCTATTGCCAGTTCAGAGTCTATATACCTTGAAGTTCCTCTGAATTGTTCATCAGTCTTTACATTTGTACTTTCAACAATTTTCTGCAATCTTTTGTTAAAACATCTATATGCCTTGCTCTTAGATGAATAACCAAGAAATATTCCTTCATCACTTCTAGGATCAAATTTTCCAATATACTCATCTCTTCTAATATAGCATTTACTTCCAAAAATTCTAAAATATTTAAGAGTAGGAGTAATACCAAACCATAGTTCATGAGGGGTCTTACCGGTTTCACCTTTGATGTGAACTTTGTTGAATGTATAGACCACTGTACTGACTACCTCCCTCCAATATACATGTGGTAGGTTTGCTTCTGATAACATACTTCTTGCTGCTTCCAAGATAGTTCTGTTTTTCCTTTCAACAACTCCATTCTGCTATGGTGTCCGAGGTGTTGATAGCTGTCTTCTGATTCCATTTACTTCACATAATGTATTAAATTCCTTAGATGTAAATTCTCATCCTTGATCTGATCTTAGACATTTGATTTTCTTACCAGTTTCATTTTCTACCATTGCTTTGAATAGTTTGAACTTTCCAAGTGCTTCTGATTTTTCTCTAAGAAAAGTAACCCAACACATTCTAGAATAGTCATCAATGATTAGCATGAAATATCTATCACCTTGTAAGCTTTTAGTTCTAGCTGGACCACATAAATTAGTATGAATTAAATCAAGAGCATTATTGGATTTTTCTGGAATACTTTTGAAACTAGCTCTAACTTGTTTTCCAAATTGACATTCCTTACATACTGTATTGTGAGGTTTGATAATTTTAGGTAGATCTCTAACTACCTTAGTAGTACTTATTTTCACCATGCAATCAAAGTTTACATGACAGAGTCTCTTATGCCATAGCCAACTTTCATCAATATGTGCAATTAAGCATGTCTTTTCACTGTTATTCAAATGAAAGATATTACCTCTAGTCTGATTACCAATTGTGATTTCCAAACCAGTTCTATTCTGTTGGCATATGCACACTCCAATGAGACATTGTATGTGATTGAAGGTTTTGTCATTGATGGCAACCTTGCAATCCTCTGGCACTGGCAAAGGTAGTATACCGACATCAGTAGATCACACTCTACATCAACACTCAGGACACTGACACCGGCACCGGCACAAAGAAAGGAAGTATACCGACACAGAGGCCGACAAAATTTTGTTATATTATATTTTTTGTATTATTGTAAAAACTTTGTAAGACAACTTGGCAAATTGTAAAATGACTCTTATATATAAAAGAGATCATTGTAGACATTTAAAAAGGGATATAAAAAAAAAAGCAATAAGGAAAAATATTAGGTAGACCTATTATGCGAAATATAGGCTAAAGGGTTTATGTAAGAAGCAGAGCAGCAATCGGTACTGGATTAGTCATTATAGATGCTATTGTAAATCAATACAAGATATTGGATTTGTATAATCCTCATTGTAGGTCAGTGAGACTTCCCATTGAGCAGTGAGCTCTAGGCAGTTGGCCTTCCTGCATGTGCAGGCCCATATTGTAAGTAATATTCTCTTATTGGCCAGTGAGTGAATATTGTGGGTCACAAATCCCACCGAGGTTTTTCCCACACCGGGTTTCCTCGTTAAAACCTTGTGTTATGGTGTTCTTTTCATGTGGATTTTCTTAATTCTGTTTATTGCATTATTTCTTACATACTGGTACACTGTTATAATATGTTCTGCATGTTTTAAGTCAAGAAATTCTAATCACCGGTTAGATACTGATTCACCCCCCCCTCTCAGTATCTGTGGGATTCCTAACATATTCATGATTTTTCATTTTCCATTTTTGTATTGTAACTGAAATCCTTTCTCAACTAATTGACCAACACTCAAAAGATTATGCTTTAATCCTTCAACATAGTAAACACTGTCAATGTTATGCTTACTATCAAGAGATATTGTACCCTTACCTTTGATCAAACAAGCTTTATCATCTCCAAATCTTACTAAGCCTCCATTGTATTCTTGAAAGTTCAAGAATTTACCTTTATCTCCTATCATATGATGTGAGCATCCTGAATCAGTGATCCACTCATCCTTTAATTCAACTTTAGCTGGCAAGGCCTGTTATACTGGTTAAGCAATAGGTGCTGGTTGATCTTCTATTATAGCAACAAAAACCCATCCATTGTCTATCGGATCCTCATCAGAATCATCAATCACTCCTTCATCACCAATGTAACAAGATTTGTCTTTATTCTTCTTAAATCTGTATATTTGGTATTCAAGGTTAGGCTTGTATGTTCTTCTAGCTTCTTCTCTTAGTCTAGCATGTCTATCAGGGCATTGTAAAGCCATATGACAAATCTTATTGCAGTTAAAACATTTAAAGGGTGCTTTACCTTCATACTTACTTCCAACTGGACCTTTAGGCATTTTCCTTGCAAATAGTACTCCAAGTTCTTCAAGTTCTTCATTTCCTCTCCTGCTTTCTTCAAGTTCTCTTGCATAAAAGGCTTTCCAATCTAATTTTTCAAATGATGGTGTAGATGATGTAGATGCTTTAAAGGCTAAATCTGTCTTTATAGTAGCAACAAGACCAAATTCTTCAATTTCAAAAGCTGAAAGTTTTCCAATCAATGTATCCCTAGTTACTGATGTATTAGGCATTGTTCTTAACTCATTTATAGCAGTGACTTTCATTTTATATGCGGTGGCAATCCTCTTAAAACTTTTGAAACAATTTCATCCTCACTTAAGGTTCCTCCACAACATTTAATACCCAAAACAATCTCATTTACTCTTTCCATAAAAGCATAAATCCTTTCATCTTCTTCCATTTTCAGATGTTCATACCTGACCTGGAAGCTTTCAAGTTTTGCAATTTTGACTATGGAATCTCCTTCATTCAGTGTTTCCAAATGATCCCAAATAGCTTTAGTAGTAGACCTATCTGATAGTCCCATGATTTGTTGATCAGATAATGCGCTCAAAAGTGCTTCTTTTGCTTTGCAATCATTTTCTTCATCTTTAGTCAAGTTAGGTGGATTGGGCTGACTCTGAGTATGAGAAGTATAACCATTCTTTGTAACATCCCAGATGTCCTTTCCAATGCAATTTAGATGTATCTCCATTCTGATCTTCCATATGCCATAGTTGGTTCCATCAAGTTTAGGATTGTCCTTCCTGAAATAGTTAGTAGACATTGGATCTCCTCAAGCTGTTAAACTTCTGCAAAAGAGGACTAGGCTCTGATACCAATTGTTAGGTCTCAGAGATAACTAAGAGGGGGGGGGGTGAATCAGTTGTCTATCAAATTCAAACCAAAAACAACTTAACCAACTTAATGCTTAATACCGGTAAACCAGTCTAATATGTTGGTAGACAGTTTTAATAGTTAATTGCAATACTGGTAAGGATTAATGCATGAAATAAAAAGACAAAGTCATCCACAACACATAACTATAGGTCCCGAGGACAACTGAGAGGGGGGGGGTGAATTAGTTGTCTAATAAATTCAAACCAAAATCTTATTAACCAACTTAATGCTTAATACCGGTAAGACAGTTAAATGTGTCGGTAAATAGTGTTAACAGGAAATGTTGCACTAGTAAGAATTAATGCATGAAACATAAGCACAAAGTCAACCACAACACATGACACAAATATTTGTACGTGGAAACCCTGTAAGGGGAAAAACCATGGTGGGAAACCTTACCCACAATCAGATGATACTACTGCTGATAGTAAGTGTACAAAGAGGGGTCTGCACATGTAGAAAGGGCAACAGCCTAGAGCTCACTGCTCAAACACAAATGGGAGTCACACTGACTACAGTTGGATGGTTAAATCCAATGAGAATGTACTACACAAAATAGCATCTTCATATGTTGGATTCAGTACCGGTGTAATGCTGATATGCTTCTACAAAAACCTAACTTCACCTTCATATGATGTCTTCATGTATATCTCTGCCTGATCTCACTTATATCCTTCCTTAAATGTTTTTTGCATTCCAGATTTGATCTTAAAAATAAGATCTTACATTTATACCATACCCTAAGACCAATTTTAGTAGGTTGGCTCTACAAGATATTACAATAAAACATTTTACAAATAATACAATATCTGATGCAATAACCGATTGAACATGTTGGATTAATGCTTTTATAACAATAATAAATCATCTCCATAGCGTGCCATGCTGATCTGGAAAAGATAAACCTACTGGTGTAACCCTAGTTAACCTGGACCTATTTGCCGGTAAAAGCAAATATGCAAATAAGAATATAACAGTGATATTACTTCAAGGAAAAGTGTCCACATGATGTCTTCGACATTACCAAGTGTCTTCCATGTCATTGCAGGTACCGGTGAACATTATATCCTGTCGGTTAACCATATACCAGTGATTGTTTGAACAATTTACTGATTGTCGATGAATGTTGCTGGATCTCCAAAGTAGGTGTATTTAGCAGTTGTTGACATCAATGACAAAACCATACCAAAATACCAACAATCTCCCCCTTTGGCATTGATGGAAACACAAGATGGAAAAACCATCAAAGTGCCAAAATAGAAATGCCAAGTACAAAAACCAATTCTCCCCCTAGGAGTAATATGTGTTTATACAAAGATTTATTTACAATACCAATCTCTCCTCAAAAATATAATGCATTTTTCCATATATTTTTCCTTAATGTTTTCCATATATCTCTCCCCCTTTGACATCAAATGCCAAAGTCACAAAAAGGTCAAGTTCATACAAAATACCAACCAATTCAATATACCAACTACTCCCCCTAAGAAGTAGCTTCCTCATCAAATACCGGAATAAAAGATTTGTCCATTTAATTCTATCAGTTGATGACAATCATCAACTGTCTAAGTCTCTACCGGTGAAGGTAAGACTTTGAGCTGATCTCTGAGATACTCAAAAGTTTCCTTAGGCAAAGGTTTTGTAAAAATATCTGCAAGTTGTTCTTTAGTATTCACATAAACTAGTTTTATTTCCTTTTCTTCAACTTTTGCCCTTAGAAAATTCAGTTTGATAGAAACATGTTTTGTTTTAGAATGTAATACTAGATTCTTAGATATATCAATTGTTACAGTGTTATCACAATATATAGTAATAGGTTCCTTGCATTTTACCTTTATGTCTTTCAACATTTGCTTAAGCCAAAGTACATGTGTATAGTTTGTTGTTGCTGTAACATATTCTGATTCTGCTATTGATAATGATGTACAACTCTGTTTCTTACTTAACCAAGAAACTAATCTCTTTCCAAGAAAGAATGCTCCTCTAGTGGTACTATTTCTATCATCCACATCTCCTGCCGAATTTGCATCTGTGTATGCATATAGATCAAAATTTTCTCCTTTAGGACACCATAATCCAAGATTTGCTATGCCTTGTAAGTACCAGAAAATCCTTTTTACTACTGATTCATGATTTTCCTTGGGATTACTCTGAAATCTAGAAACTATACATACTGCATTCATAATATCAGGTCTGGTTTGTGTCAAATACAATAAACCTCCTATCATAGATTTGTATCTAGTTGGATTAATAGGTGTAGATTCATCCTTTTGAGATAATTTGTCATTTGTAGTCATAGGTGTGCTTACCGATTTAGAGTTCTCCATCCCAAATTTCTTGAGTAGTTCTTTCAAGTACTTAGATTGACTCAAAAATATGCCTTTATCAGTCTGTAAAATCTACAATCCTAAAAAGAATTTTATTTCTCCAATCATAGACATTTTAAATTCATGCTGCATTTTAAGAGAAAATTCTTTGCATAATCCATCTTCTCCTCCAAAGATTATATCATCAACAAATACTTCCATAATCAAAATGTCATCATTAGTTACTTTGTAATATAAATTTCTATCTACATTTCCTTTAGTAAAACCAATTTTTAAAAGATACTTATCCAATCTTGCATACCAGGCTCTTGGAGCTTGTTTTAGTCCATACAAAGCTTTTCTTAATCTGCAAATCATATCATTGTTATCTGTCAAAGAAAATCCATCAGGTTGTTCAATATAGACTTCCTCTTCAAGATCTCCATTCAAAAATGCACATTTAATATCCATTTGATAAACTTTGTAATCCTTGTGAGCCGCAAAGGCCAAGAATAATCTAACTGCCTCAATACTGGCTACCGGTGCAAAGGTTTCATTGTAATCAACTCCTTCTTTCTGAGAATATCCCTTACACACTAGTCTTGCTTTATTCCTAACAACCTTACCATCTTCATTGAGTTTGTTTCCAAATACCCATTTGGTTCCAATTACATTTTTATTTTCAGGCCGGGAAACTAATGTCCAAGTATTATTTTTCTCAATTTGTCCTAATTCTTCTTCCATAGCTTTAATCCAAAATTTATCTTCACATGCCTCATTTATAGATAATGGTTCAATTTGAGAAATAAGACATACTTCTTCATTTGCCAATCTTCCTCTTGTCATGACTCCTTTAAATTTGCTTCCAATTATCTAATCTTCAGAATGATTCAGTCTTACATACCGGGGTGTCTTAGTCTGTTGTTGTTCTTCAATTACCATGGTATCCTCTGATGATACGAAAGTAATTGGATCATCATTCTGTATTGGTGGATTTACTGTTGGTTCATTTGTCATAATTTATGTTACTAGTTCAGAGTCTATATACCTTGAAGTTCCTCTGAATTGTTCATCAATCTTTACATTTGTACTCTCAACAATTTTCTGTAATCTTTTAATAATGCATCTATAAGCTTTACTCTTAGATGAATAACCAAGAAATATTCCTTCATCACTTCTAGGATCAAACTTGCCAATATACTCATCTCTTCTAATATAACATTTACTTCCAAAAATTCTGAAATACTTAAGAGTAGGAGTATTACCAAACCATAGTTCATGAGGGGTTTTATTGGTTTCACCTTTGATGTGAACTTTGTTGAATGTATAGACAACAGTGCTTACTGCCTCTCTCCAGTACACATGTGGTAGATTTGCTTCTGATAACATACTTCTTGCTGCATCCAAAATAGTTCTATTTTTCCTTTCAACAACTCCATTCTATTGTGGTGTCTGAGGTGCTGATAACTGTCTTTTGATTCCATTTACTTCACAGAATGTATTAAAATCTCTAGATGTGAATTCTCCTCCTTGATCTGATCTTAAAAATTTAATTTTCTTACCGGTTTCATTTTCAACCATTGCTTTGAATAGTTTGAACTTCCCAAGTGCTTCTGATTTTTCCCTGAGAAAAGTAACCCAACACATTCTAGAATAATCATCAATAATTAGCATGAAATATCTATCGCCTTGTAAGCTTTTAGTTCTAGCCGGACCACATAAATCAGTGTGAATTAAATCAAAAGCATTATTGGATTTTTCTGGAATACTTTTGAAACTAGTTCTAACTTGTTTTCCAAAATGACATTCCTTGCAAATTGTATTCTGAGGTTTCATAATTTTAGGTAGATCTCTAACTACCTTAGAAGTACTGATTTTTACCATGCAATCAAAATTTACATGACATAGTATTTTATGCCATAGCCAACTTTCATCTATATGTGCAATTAAGCATGCCTTTTCACTATTATTCAAATGAAAGATATTACCTCTAGTCTGATTACCGGTTCCAATTTCCAAACCAGTTCTATTCATGATTTTGCATTTTCCATTTTTAAATTGTAACTGAAAACCTTTCTCAACTAATTGACCAACACTTAAAAGATTATGTTTTAATCCTTCAACATAGTAAACATTGTCAGTGTTATGTTTACCATCAAGAGATATTGAACCCTTACCTTTGATTGAACAGGCTTTGTCATCTCCGAATCTTACTAAACCTCCATTGTATTCTTGAAAGTTCAAGAATTTGCCTTTGTCTCTAGTCATGTGATGTGAGCATCCTGAGTCAATAATCCATTCATCCTTTGATTCAACTTTAGCTGCTAGGGCTTGTTCTACCGGTTGATCTTTTGTTATAGCAACAAAGACCCATCCATTGTCTGGTGGATCCTCATTAGAATCATCAGTCACACCTTCATCAGCAATGTAACAAGATTTATCTTTGTTTTTCTTAAATCTGTATCTCTGATATTCAGGATTAGGTTTGTATGTCCTTCTAGCTTCTTCTCTTAGTCTAGCATGTCTATCAGGGCATCTTGAAGCCATATGACCAATCTTATTGCAGTTGAAACATTTAAAGGGTTCTTTACCTTCATACTTACTTCCAATTTGACCTTTTGGCATTTTTCTTGCAAATAGTGCTTCAAGTTCTTCAAGCTCTTCATTCTCCTTCCCGGTTTCTTCAAGTTCTCTTGCATAAAAGGCTCTCCAGTCTAATTTGTCAAAAGATGGAGTAGATGATGTTGATGCTTTGAAGGCCAAATCAGTTTTTATAGTAGCAACAGGACCAAATTCCTCAATTTCAAAAGCTGAAAGTTTTCCAATCAATGTATCCCTAGTTACTGATGTATTAGGCATTGTTCTCAACTCATTAATAGTAGTAACCTTCATTTTATATGGTGGTGGAAAACCTCTTAATATTTTTGAAATGATCTCATCTTCACTCAAGGTTCCTCCACAACATTTAACAACAATGGAGCCGCATGGAAGGAGCATTCAATTCTGCATTTGGTTTGCATAATCTTTCATTTTGAATGCTTTGTTTTCATATCTCTATTGAGTGTGCTTAGGATTAGGTTCATTTGCAATGAGTGCTCTCATGATTGAGTTATCATGTCTTGTGTTTTGATTGATCTACTTATCTTGTGATGATTCCTAATTTCTATGCTACATTAACTGGTCAAACTTTAACATTTGCGCATTGGCTCATTTTAGGTTTTTGCGTCGCATTAACATTTCTCCTATGATTCGCACTTGGTCTTTATCATTTGCGAACATCGAGTCATTCTTCTACATTCTTCAATCATCTCATCCTCAAATTTGGTCTTGTCAACAACATTATCCAATCATGATTTTGATCGAGCTTATCTTGTTGCATCAATGTGCATGCTAATTTGTCATCATTTTGGACATCGTCAATCCTAATTAGGGTTTTGTCCTCCTGTCAATCTTGCGATCGATTTGTCATCAATCGTTGCTCTCTTATCAATCTTATCATCAATCTTATCATTTTGGACATCGTCAATCCTAATTAGGGTTTTGTCCTCCTGTCAATCTTGCGATCGATTTATCATCGATCATGGTCATTTTCAATCCTGTCATTTTGCAATATATTTTGTCATCGATCGTTGTCCTCTTATCAATTTTGTCATTTTGCGACCGATTTGTCATCGATCGTTGTCTGTCTCAATTATGTCAATTTGGATCAATTTGTCATTGTTCCTCGTCAATTGGCGCATTTTCTTAATCAAATCATTTATTGCATTGGTCATTTATCAATTTAAAATCATGACATTAATTATCTTCAATCAAGACCTAATTGTCATTTTCGCATTTCTAATTCGTCTTCTAAGGTTTTATGATTTATTCATTTAACCTAATTTGTCATTTCTTCTTCTAGGGTTACTAAATTATTTATTAATCCTAAGTTACAATTAAATCTTTATTTAATTGGCTAATTATTCTTCCTCTTGTAAATTAATTAATAAATGACAAATTGTTAATTAATTTACCTAATTTCTTCTAGTTACTAATTTCCTATTTTTCCACCAATTTCTAATTCCTTATTGTCATCAATTTCAATTTTCTAATTTTCTTAATTTCTAATTTCTTTTCCCTCCTATTTCATCTCCTAATTCCATGGGAATGACATTTCAATTTGTCATAAATTGTCATAATTGATAATCAATCAATTTTGACATAGAATGTGTCATAATTTGTCATCAATTATCAATCAATCAAATTGTGCATGGAAAGTGCATAATTTGTCATAATTTGTCATATTGATTTGCAATTTCCATTTGAATTGCATCATGCTAATCTTGTCATTTATCCAATTCTTCTATAAATTGGATGATTTTCAATCAAAGCTAATCCCGAATCCGAATCCTTAATCAAACTACCGAACTTACGCTTCTAGTACTCTTGAGCTTTTCATCAATCTTGCTTTCAATTGTATGTGCACTTGTAGGTGAGATCCACAAATCCATTGAAGAGGAAAGAACAACAATGGAGCCGCATGGAAGGAGCATTCAATTCTCCATTTGGTTTGCATAATCTTTCATTTTGAATGCTTTGTTTTCATATCTCTATTGAGTGTGCTTAGGATTAGGTTCATTTGCAATGAGTGCTCTCATGATTGAGTTATCATGTCTTGTGTTTTGATTGATCTACTTATCTTGTGATGATTCCTAATTTCTACGCTACATTAACTGGTGAACCCGACGTGAATACTAACCTTCTAACCCTTTTACTATGTTTTGGAGTGCTTCTAAGTTGATTTGCAGGTCAAAAACCCAAAAACAGGGCCGTGCAGTGCATTCTGGACACTTCTGCGCTTGTGTGAAGCATTCTGTGTCTGTGTTGAGCATCTTGTGCCTATGTATGAAACATTCTGTGCTTGTGTTAGACATCTTGCACCTGTGTCATGAGTTCTGCGCTTGTGTAAAGTCCAGAACAGAGGTGAAAAATGCAGTGTTTACTTGAAGTTTTTGATGTTTTTGCATTTTGTTTTCTGTGTTTTGGATTTTGGTACTAATTATTTGTGCAGAATGTTGGCATACGCATGGCAAAGACTAAAAATCAAACTACTAACATGTTTTGTGCAGATTCGATGGTCAAAGACAACAAATCAAACCTCTAACTTGGGTTTTGCAGGTTGCCTTGGAAAAACAACCAAATTGTGTGCTTGAGATTTTTAATTAGGCACTTAGTGATTTATAAATAGGTGGGAATGAACATTTTCTTGCTTTGATTGTTAAGTGTGACATTGGAGTAGGAGAGTATGCTCTCATCCTTCTTAGGGTGATCAGAAATCCAGATCTTCGATACCATGCTTGTGTTGTTGATTGAGTGTCTCCATTAGAGGGCCTGCCTTCCCGACCACTTTGCTTTTGCAAGCAAGGGATAATTGTGAGAAGGGAACGACCCAAAGTGAGTATGGCTAGAATTCCTTGGCATTCTAACTCACTATAAAAAAAATACCCGATGAGCGAAAGCTTTGAAGGAAGTGTTACGTGGGAATTGCAGTTACTTGGGAAGTGATGACCCTTGAACTCTTTCTCATATCAACATCTAAGTAGGGCCTCTTGGTCTAAATCGCGCTTGCGTGACTACATTTGTTTGGTATCTTGATGGGCTTAATGTCTCAATCATGCTTGCATGACATCAAGGAGTAATGCTTAACAGAAATCCTTACTACATACCTTGTTTTTAGAGGCCAAAAACCCTTCTAGTTGCTTGAGAAGGACAAGTTCAGATACTTGGAAGAGATACTAAGTTCGCCATGGGGAGATTTCCATGGGGACTGATGCTTGGCTGCCCTGAGAAGTGAGTGTCGTGGAGGGGAGCCCATGGGGTCAAGCATCTATGTATTCTCCTTGAATCCCATAATGAGTCTACCTCTCAAGTACCTAATGTCTTTGCCTACCCTAGGGAATGTGGAAATGAGCATGATTGTCTTGAGTCTAAGTTGTAACATCTTGTATTCTTTGATTGTCAAAAGTTGAATGTTATCCCATTTCAAAAGCAAAACAAATTGATTCAAAACAAGGTTAAACATAAGAGACATTCATCCAACAAAAATTCAACAAGATTCAAAGATCATCTTCTTCAAACATGGTTATCCAACATTTTTCAAAAACTTGTCTCAACATTTGTCTCACTTACATTTAGGTTCATCCTAGGTTGCATTTTGCAAAGTCATTGTCAAATATCAAGGTTAGGTTTCACCTAAGTCATACTCCTTTTGCATATTAATAAGAGTCATCCACTTGCATATGTCCTCTTGCATTAAAGTCATATCATTGTCATACATTTATATTTGCATACCCTAAGTCTCTTCACTAAGCTTAGGTCATTATCATATCATATTAGGGTCATTTGCATAGTAATTGTCCCTTAGCATATAGTGTCAAAACTAGGTCTTGTCATACTTGAGTAATCCAAATCTTTGATAAACCCTAAGTCATTGTTAAGAAGTTTAGACCTTATCAAATCTTTTGTCCTTTTGTCATCAATATCATTTCGTCAAACCTAGCTTAGTATCCAAGCATATAGGGGAGACATTGTCATTTTGTCCTTTTGTCACTTGGTCCTTTTGTCCTTTGAGGTCTAGACATCATTTCAATTTCCTAAGGGTCTCTTTTTAGATTTGCATTTCAAAAGTTTGTCAAAATCTTCAAAAACAACCAAAAACATAGATTGCATCTTCATTTATCTAGTTGGCATTTAGTTGCATATCATATACTGTCTTTGAAAAATTTCAAAAAAAAAAACATTTGCATAAGTGACATGCCTGTTGAGACAAGATCAAGATCTAAGAAGATGAGTGAACCAATGTATCAACCCATGGATAACATAGCAAATTCGCAGTTTCAAACTAGTCAGACAGTGCAAGTTGAAGGTTCATCAAACACATCTCTACCACCATATGGAACGGTTCAACTCGGACCACCACCATTATATGAACCAGTGTTTGTACCTATGAAACCAGGACATGGGAGTGTCCCACCTACTCCAAGAGGAAGTCCACCTTTCGATTGGAATCAACCAAACTTGCAACATGACATTCAAACTCAAACGTTATATGAAGAACAAACTCTTTCGCAAGGATTTGGTTCAGATCAAGGCAGCCAACAAGAAGCAAATCCAAATGTCCAACCAGATTCTTCATCTGATTCTGACGCTTTCGATGATGTTGACGTGTTCTTTCAAGATCCAAAAATGACAAAAAAGATGGATAAGTTCTTGAACAAGGTCTTTAAGATGTTTCCACAAAAGTATCTTAACATGATGAGTAATGTGACCTCTTCAAGTGAACAAATCAATGTGCAAGAACAACAAGGCGCTGAGTTGTTAAGTTTCTCTCCGCATCCAAATGAAGAAAATGCACAACAAGCAACTCAACCTACCTTGATGAGAAAACGTGCTTCAAAGGCATTGACAGTGAACTTTCCTCAAAAGTCACCATTTGAGATGATAAATAATCCATTATTCAATACAACGCCTGTAATACAAGATCAAATGAAGACCATGCAAATATTGACAATGGTTCCTCAACAAGAAGTGGTTCCTCACATGCATAAAATTGGATCAACATCTAAGATACAAAAAAGTTTCACAATTGGAATGCCTAATGTCAATAATGTCCAAAGAAATTCCACGATGCAACAAAGTTCTTATGTTCCGCTAAGTTCAATATCTTTGCCAAACACTATTGCGACAGATCCTTCGATAATGGCTACACAAAGAGCTACGGGTAGTGGTTTGCACCACCAACAATTGTTGCAACAATTGAAAAATATACAAAAAGTGTAATCGAAGGTACAAACAAGCAATGTACCACAACAACAAGTTCGCATTCGACAACAAATTGCAGTGCCTTCAGCACCATTACAAGTTAATGCAAACTTGCAACCATCACAATGGATTGGACAAGCAACATAGCAAGTTAATGCAAGTGTCCTACCTCATCCTAAGGAGAAGCAATGAAAAACATCTAAACAAAGTTTTTTACAATTGATGGGATATACACCGCGACAACAATTGGCACAAAGTCAACAAATTCTAATTCGTTAGCACCAACAACATGTGCCACAATATGTGCCAAGGCAAACAAGTTATCCTACTTCACAACCGCAATTGGCGCCTATGCAATATCAACAGCCTACTCAATTGCAATATCAACCTAGGCTCCAAGAAGCACAACAACAAGGTCGATATCAAGGCATAGCACAACCGCAACAACAAGAGATGTACCAAGAACTTTATATGCAGGAGACCCCAAAAACGACCATTGCAGAGTATCAACAACTGATCGGAAATGCGATATATCAACAAAGAATACCAACTGGGATTAATGATGGACCTCTACAATCTAATACAATTATGCAACAACTTGAGAAGTTACAACGAAAAGTTGACGCATTAGAAACTAAAGGAACAAAGAAGTTGTATACAGATCAAGATTTATGTCCTAATCCATTTGACAAGAGTGTATACATGCCTCCATTCCCTAAGCATTTTGAGGCACCCAACTTTGAGAAATATAGAGGGAATGGCAATCCAAAAGATCATATTCGAGCATTTTACGCAGCATGCATGGAAGTAAGCTATGAGGAGACATATTTAATGCGATTATTTGCACGAAGTCTCACTAGACAAGCTATGGATTGGTATTCACATCTGCCAGGAAATATAAAGACTTGGTCAGAACTGGCGCAAAAGTTTATATCTCATTTCGCGTTCAACATCGACAGTGATGTGACTATGTCGGATTTATGCAATATCAAACAAAAGCAAGGTGAACCATTAGTGACTTTCTTGCAATGCTGGCGAAGCTTGTATAGTCATTCCTCTCTCGATATACCTGAAGAACAAGTGAATCTATTTATCCAGAATTTGGTCCCAGAAATGATGTATGAGCTAAAATTGAAAAGTCCTAGTACTATAGAGAAACTCATTAAGAAAGGAATGAGCATTGAAACGGCTCTTGTAGCTAAAGGAATTATCAAGCTCAATAAAGATAATGACAACACAAATTATTCAGGGGATAGAAACAGATTTTGGTATAAGAACAAGAATGTCACTAATGATGGTGTTGTTGATGCGAGAGCGGTGAATGCAAATCAACCCCCATTCACAATTAAGAAATTGAGTGTTCCTAACATGTCAACTATGGAACAAAATCAAGCACCAAGGAGTAATGTTACTCAATAGCCGCAATATCAACAACATGCTCAACAGTCGCAATATCAGCAAAATGCTCAACAACAACATGCGCAACAATATAATCAACAACAAGGCCAACAACAAAATCAACAACGCAAACCCTTCCGATCGCGGGATGGGCCTCCTCGACAGTTTACGCCATTGGGAGAGCCTATTGAATCAGTAATGAAGCAATTAATACAAGCGAAATTTATCAAGCTACCAGATATTAAAGCAGAACCAGCGGTAAAGCCGCATTGGTGGAATGATAATGCGTACTGTGAGTATCATCGGTCCAAAGGACATAAAACTGCTTCATGTTTCCAACTAAAACATATGATTCAAGATTTATTGGAGCAAGGAGTAATTGAGATAGATCCACCCCACCCAACCTCGAACACTGATCATACTATTTTCAAAACTCCTTTGCTTGATCATGACAAGGGTAAAGTGTCTTCTTCCAACTTTGCTCAAATGGCCAATTATGCAAATACCGATTATTACAATGTTATTAATTGTTTTAATGCGTCAAATGAGTATGTTTCCACCTTGCGAATAAAAGAACAAGATCCTTCTTGTGCCGTCACCACTCGTCGGTCTAAAATCATCTTGAAAGGAGCTCCTGCCACTCCTCCCAAACCAATTCCTACAAGTCAGTATAATCTTTTGGATCATCTAGGAAAAACACCTGTACAAATATCCATTCTAGAGTTGTTGAAAATGTCTCCCATGCATCGTGCAGTCCTAGATAAAGCTTTGACTGAGTCCACTATCCCAACAGATATTGATGTTGACCAATTTCAAGCACGGATTGGACATTTAGCCATTTCCCAAAGTGTCGCATTTTCTGATAGTGATATCTCACCTGATAAGCTTCCCCATAATGACCCTTTGCACCTAGAAGTCTTTGTCCATAATTGCAAAATCCGGCGAGTCTTGATAGATGGCGGAGCAGGTCTTAATATCTGCACCTTGAGAGTGGTCATTGGCCTCGGATATACAGAAAATGATATTGATGCTTCCAAAAGAATAACAATCAAAGCCTATGATGACGCTGAGCGCCCATCCAAAGGGATAATTACACTGCCTATCAAAGTTGGTCCCGTGACGGAAAACACTTTCCTACAAGTCCTAGACCTTGACCTCCCTTATAATATGATCCTTGGCCATCCATGGATCCATGCCATGAAAGCGGTTCCATCCACTTATCATCAATGTCTAAAATATCCTTACAATGGAACTAAGATAACAATTCCAGGAGATCCTAATCCATTTCAATTATGTGCTACCTTAAAGGATACTCCTCGGCAGCAGGTCCCAGTCAATAGAGAGGCCAAATCAGACAGTTATGTGGATCCCAATGCATTGTTAGATGCTATCAAAGGAAAACTGAAGATACAAGACCAAGGGTGTGGAGAATATTCAATGGGCCAAACATTCCTCATTGGGAATTTGCCGATGTCTCCAAAATCATATGGAAAACCGCATTTATTGCAAAAGGAACCCAAGGTCATTATTCAGTATCAGCCTCCTACTACATTTGCAAGATGGGGAGAACTTGACAAAGAAACTATAGATGATGGTGTCATAGATTGGCTCTATAAAGATCCAACTGAAGCCCCACCTGTCAAGCTGCTAGTGGAATTATATGGAAAAGGATTTACTATGCTGCAAAAGAAAGGATACGATGGCTGCAGTGGCTTAGGCCTGAACAACAATGGAAGACTAGAACCTGTCATACCTACAAGGCGACCCCCAACTTTAGGGTTAGGTTTTGTACCGTTACGAATTGGATCCACATCTACCAAAAGGTCCACGTGTCGAAAAGGGCGTGATTCGGACGATGAAATAACACCTGAGGATACCCGACCCAAGACTGATTCTAATGAATGGGAGTGGAGTTCTTTTTCGTCCAGCTCCTATGCCCTTGACAATATCTTCATTGACCCTGATAACTTGCCTATGGAGGATAAACATGAAATAACTCATCTTCATAAAACATGTCCTCATGCTTGGATAGAATCATTTTGGGATCCAAGCTCCGAATCTGACACAAGAAGTTCGGATAGTGACACCACAGACATTCACATTTTTACCACATCAGCCCTCTCTATCCTTACAATCGATGATGACATGCCCCTCATATATCCCCAACTTATCCAATATGACCAACAAGAACCGCTCACATTGGACTATTTTCAAAATGATGAGGCAATTGCCAAATTCCTGGGACTACGGGAAGGCATACCACAGGGCGATCATAAGGCAGGATTTGCTATTGACCTGGATTCAATAGCATATTTTGGGGAGTCAACTCCCTCTTCCAGTCATGAAAAACAAAAAGAAAAAGAAAAAAATCAAAAGAATAGATCTTTGAGTGAAAACCATAAGGCGCTCTCTGATCATACAAAAGTAAAAATAAAAGACGTACCTGCGGGTGAAAACCTTTCTGAGGCGCCCAAAGGTGGAAGAGTGGACGTACCCCTATCAATTCAAGACAAATCCACATTGCTGGTAGAGATGACCGAGGAAATCAATTTGGGTACACCTGATAACCCTAAGGTCATTCACTTTGTTGCCTCCTTGTCAAAACAAGAGAAGATTGATTTTATTAATTTCTTTCTAGAGAAGAAGATCAGCTTTGCGTGGTCCTATGCAGACATGCCTGGCCTCGATCCTGAGTTAGTCCTTCATCATTTGCCATTGAAAGCAGATGCTAAGCCCGTCAAACAAAAGCTTAGAAAGATGCATCCTCAGGTGGCTCTTTTGGTCAAAGTGGAATTGAAAAAATTACTAGATGTGGGCTTCATCAGACCTATTGATTATGCAGACTGGATTTCAAATCTAGTACCAGTTAGCAAAGTAACTGGGGGCATCAGAATCTACACAGATTTCAGGGACCTCAATAAAGCATGCCCTAAGGATGATTTTCCATTGCCAAACATAGACATCATAGTGGACATGATGGCTGGATATGAGATGCTTTCACTAATGGATGGTTTCTCCGGTTACAACCAAATCCGCATTGCACCTGAAGATCAACATAAGACCGCATTCACATGTGCTTGGGGCACCTATTGTTGGAATGTGATGCCCTTTGGTCTCAAAAATGCCAGTGCAACATATCAAAGAGCAATGACGACAATCTTTCATGATTTCATGCATACTTTGATGGAGGATTATGTGGATGACTTGTTATGCAAATCTTTTACCAGAGATAGTCATCTAGCCATCTTGGGCCCAATCTTTGACAGAATGGAGACCTACAAACTCAGGCTCAATCCAAAAAAGTGTGTCTTTGGTGTTACAGCTAGCAAATTACTTGGATACATTGTTTCTCACCGAGGCATCGAGGTCGATCCCGCCAAGGTCAAAGCAATCATGGATATGCCTCCACCTTCCAACCTCCGGCAATTAAGAAGTCTGCAAGGAAAGCTCTAGTTAATTCGTCACTTCATAGCTCAGTTGGCTGACAAATGTCATCCATTCCAACATCTACTGCACAAAGGTGTCGCTTTTAAATGGACTGAGCAATGTCAATCAGCTTTTCAAGCTCTCAAAGACTATTTGTTGTCGCCACCCATCCTAATGCCTCCTATCGAAGGAAAGCCCTTTTTATTGTATATCTCTGCAACTGAAATAGCATTAGGTGTTCTCTTGGCCCAACAAGATGAGAACGGCAAAGAGTGAGCTATTTACTATATCAGCCAGACACTGGTAGGCTATGAGCTAAATTATTCAACTATTGAAAGGGCATGCTTAGTAGTGGTATTTGCAACACAAAAGCTCTGACATTATATGCTAAGCCACCAAACATTGTTGGTTGCAAAAATTGATCCCTTAAAATATTTGCTTAGCTGAGCAGCTTTGACAGGTCGCCTAGCAAAATGGGTCATGATTCTCAGTGAATTTGACATTGAGTATATGGAGCAAAAGGCGATAAAAGGACAAATTATAGCAGATCAACTTGCAGACGCTCCTATTTCTGACGATCATCCCATGTTGACCGATTTTCCAGATGAATCAGTCTTTGCTCTCACACCATCTAATGAATGGAAGTTATACTTTGATGGATCCCATACCAAGTTTGAGTCCGGAGCTGGTATTCTGTTTATCACCCCTCAAGGTGACGCTATTCCAAAGTCCTACAGAATAACTTTCCATTGTACCAATAACATTGCAGAGTATGAAGCACTGGTCACAGGACTCTGAGTAGCAGTCCACTGGAACATCAAGCATTTGCAAGTCTATGGAGATTCTCAACTAGTCATCCGACAAGTGAATGATGACTACGAAACAAAAGATGAAAAGCTTATTCCTTATAAGCACATGGTATATTTCTTCAAGACAAAATTCACAGCTATCCATTTTAGTCAAGTGCCAAGAATGCAAAACAAGTCGGCAGATGTGATGGCTACAATTGCTTCCATGTTGAATATGCCTCATAATATGGACAAGTGTGAATTCTTGGTCGAACAATTGCTAGTCCCCTCTTTTGACATTCTGACAGCTGACGTGATGTGCATTCTTGTTGGTCCCAATTCCCCCTGGTACAATGACATATATCAGTACTTGAAATCCCAAACCTTACCACCTAACCTTTCCGCGAACCAACGCCAAGCCTTTATCCGACAGACAGCCAAGTATGTCATCATCGCTGACACCCTTTATCGTCGTTCCTTTGACCATACCCTCCTCAGGTGTTTGGATTCTGACGAAGCACAAACGGCTTTACACGAGGTTCATGATGGTATATGTGGGGGCCATTTCAATGGTCTTAGCTTAGCCAAAAAGTTAATTCATGCTGGGTATTACTGGCCTACTTTGGAAAAAGATGTTCATGGTTTTGTTAAAAAGTGCTACAAGTGCTAGATCCATGTAAATTATATTCATGCACCAGCCCAAGAGCTTCATTCTGTAATATCTCCATGGCCCTTTTCTCAGTGGGGATTGGATCTTATTGGCAAGATTCACCCAACATCTGCAAATGGACATAAGTTCATCATTACAGCTACAGAGTATTTTACAAAGTGGATCGAAGCGATCCCCATGACTTATATCACTGGTGTCCAAATTTCAAAATTCTTGTTGAACTATATCATATGCAGATATGGGGTACCCCTTGCCATAGTCACAGATAATGGTCGACCTTTTAAAAATAAAGATGTCAAAGAGCTTTGTGAAAAATTTCATATTCAACATCGTTTTTCTAGTCCGTATTATCCGCAAGGTAATGGGCAAGCCGAAGCATCAAATAAAACCATTATCAAGATCCTGAAGAAAGTTGTCAATGATGCTGGTCGAGATTGGCATGTACAGTTAAATCTAGCACTATGGGCCTATCACACTTCTATCCGCACCCCTACTGGCGCAACACCTTATTCCTTGGTGTATGGTGCAGAAGCCATTTTACCTTTGGAAGTCGAGATTCCTTCCTTGCGGGTTTCCTTGCAACACCTGATTGATGATGAGACACATAGAGTCTCTCGGCTACATCAGCTTGAGATGTTAGATGAGAAACGTCAGGCAGCTCTGACACATTTGCAAGCATATCAAAACCGTCTCCGTCGCTCTTATAATAAGAAAGTCAAAGGGCGACACTTCGAAGTGGGAGACCTGGTTTTAAAGGCAAATCCCAAGAATGCACAGTCTACTGACATCATCAAGGGCAAGTTTGAACCTAATTGGGTTGGTCCTTTCATAGTAACTGCAGCATATGGCTCGGGGGCATATCAGCTTGCTACCCCGGAAGGTGAACCTCTGTCCGATCCTATCAACAGCATGCATCTTCGCAAGTACTGGGCATAATTCTCTATCGGTACTTATTCAAATATGATCCTGAAAAAATACAAAAAAATGAAAAAATGAAAAATATACAAAAAAATGAAAAAAATGAAAAAATACAAAAAAATGAAAAAATATTAAAAAAACAAAAAAAAAAAAAAAAAGAAAAAAAGAGAAAAAAAAGCAAAGAGTAAAAAAAAATGATTCACCCTCTAGTGAAAACCTGGCAAACAGGCACTTTGGGCAAGTACCATGGTGAAAACCTGGCAATCAGGCGCCATGAGTAATGAGATTATTGCTTCGCCATCTATCATGACTTCTAGCTATGTTCTTTCTCAGCTGGTTTATCATGCTTATCTTCGTCTCGACCAAATGTTCTATTCTAGGCCTGTTATTGGTCAACATCACTGTCTTGCCTACTCTAGTTTCTTGCACATATGTTTTGGTCCCAGTCTATGTGTCTTTCAAGTGCGCATTGGGTGCCTTCCCCTCGTCATGATCAATCACTAGAGCATTTAAATCCAAAAATGTCCTGAACAAATCATAAAAAAAAAATTTGAAATAATGTCCTGAAAAAAGTCTTAAAAATTGAAAAATGTCCTGAAATAAAACAAAAAATCATATAATGTCCTGAAAAAAATCATTAAAAAAAATAAAATTTTGTCCTGAAAAAAGTCTTAAAAATTGAAAAATGTCCTGAAAAAAGTCTTAAAAATTGAAAAATGTCCTGAAAAAATTCATAAAAATCAAAAAATGTCCTGAAAAAAGTCTTAAAAATTGAAAAATGTCCTGAAATAAGATAATAAAAATTCAAATAATGTCCTGAAATAATCAAAAAAATAAATCACATAACGTCCTGAAAAAAATGAACAACAAAAAAATTGTAAAACTCCAAATCCAAAAAACAAACATTTTGCAATAACATTATTCCTTTTGTGCATAAGACAAATCGCTGAGCATACATCCGACAATCAATCCAACGCTGTGCTTTAATGAAATCATGCTTTAACCAGATGAACTTTTTCAATCCAAATCAAACATTCAAACTGATCAAAATTGTCTTATCAATCAAATATCAACATCAAAATCATTTGTCCTTGTTCCTACTATCATGGGTCTTATACAGGGTGTGGTATACTCGAAACCAGACTATGTCCTGTCTTAGACGGGGTACCGCATTTCCTGAAACCAGACATCATGATCGTCCTATCAGCACTTTCAACTTTTGACAATGAAGATCAAGATGTTTGTTTGATTTGTTTGAATTTGTGCATCTTATCTTTTTCTTGATTTATCTTTGCCTTCGATCATGTTCCTATGTTGCTCGATGATGTCACTGAGTGATTTAGAGTGACCGGGATGGATCATGATACCTTTTTTTTTGTGATTGTTGTTTGTCTGTGATGTGTCTGTCTTTTGCAAAAAGGATTGCATTTCAGCTCTGGCCTTCAATGCCATGATGCTACGCATCCATTTTGCTAAATAAAAATAAAGGTTCTCACCTACAAAGTGCATTACTTAAAGCAAGTTTTTCGTCATCTCTAACTGTCCTCTATCTCATTTCTTACTAACACTTCTTCCATCTGGTCGGATAGTCAGTTCGGTCTAGTGCTCCAATATTCGAACACATATATTGCATCCTGCATCCATTTGGTTAGTACATTTGCATTTGCATCAAGCATTACATCAAGCATTTGATCCATTTCATTTCATAAATACATCCAACATACATAAAAATGCATCCATACATGTTCATAAACCAGTGCATAAGTCATCCATACATGCAAAAAAACATAAGTCATAACATATTGCATCCATCATATCGATGCATATCATATCGCATATCATAATAATATCGGAGTACAAAATCGGACTATCTGTCCTAAGTATGGCCCGCAGGCTGACTATATAATGTCAAACTACATAATGTCCACTGTCTGTCATAAGGAGCACATGCCTCTGTCACTGGGTGCTCCCTCTATCCTCCCCATCCTTGCCATGTCTCACGGATGATGTCCCTCCTGGTCCTGGCTGTGGTGGTCTCATTGGTCCACTCACCCCCATGCTGCTCAATGACCTCCGAGAGCGTGACCTGCTCTCTGTCCTCGATCATGCCCGATATGAAGGCGCTCTCTGCTCTGGTGGACCAACACCCTCATATAGTGTCCTCCAATACAGTCTCTCCTCTCCGGTCTCTACCAGCATCTGTGCCATCTCCTGTGCACTGGCATCCCTAATCGACCCAATGAACTCAGTGACTCTCTGTCCCTCTCGCTGTGCCTGAGCTATGGCTGTATCTTGAGCTGCTGTGAGTCTGGCTATCTCCGCTCTGAACTGCTCATGCTCCCTCTCCAATGTCGCAATATAGTCCTGCTGACTCGCTACAGTAGCCCTGCACATCTCCACCTCCTCTGTCCTAGCTGTCTCCGGCTCTAGAGGAATGTCCTGCAATGTCTCCTGATCCACTGAGTCTGGCTCCCCTCGTCCTCCCCTCCACCATCTTCATCATCTCCCCCGTCCTCGTCATCCTCATCATCCTCATCACCATCATCTCCCCCGTCCTTGTTATCCTCATCATCCTCATCACCATCCTCTCCGCCGTCTCCGTCATCCTCATCCTCCTCGTCCTCATCATCTCCCTCCTCTCCTGTGAGTGGGAAGTCCTCCTGTCTCCTCGGTACTGGAATATCTGGATCTATCAATGGCACTGGCCGTTGTGGTGCAAACCATATCTCATACTCCTCTGTCGTCCCAGCATCTACCACATCTGACCTCCACTCCCACTGTCTCTGCTGTAGCTGTGCAAAGTCGGCATATGCTATACGTGGCTGAATCATACTCCCCCACTGACTCGTCTCTCGGTGAGATCGGGCAAAGCATGCAGTCCTCCTAGGTACATCCTGCGTCTCTCCAAACTGTCGTCTAACCCTCTCTGGCAGGTACATCTCAATTACTCTCTGGCGATTCACTGGTCGCCCAATCAGGTACCTCTCCTGTCTGCAATATGGTAACTCCTCATGATCATCTGACCATTCGGGGCAATCTCAATATGGCCTCCATATGAACTCTGTCAGTCTGTCTAGCTCATGTCGCCAGTATAATATGTATCCAAACGGACCCTATCTCAGTGCTCCACCATAGCTATACACATATGGTCGGTGTGGTACAACCTGTCTATCTGTAATCGGCCAACATATGGCAATATGCTCAAATGCCCATACCTGAAGCAATGTAACTCCATAGCTCAATGTCTGCACTCCCTGATACGCTATCTGATGCAGCTGAAAATAGAGCATCACCAGTACACATGGTCCCCATGCATACACTATCCCCTCTGTCACCATCCGCTCTAGCACTCTTCCCCATCCAATAGGGAATCCATGTCCTCGTCTATCTCCTGCTAGAAGACATGCTATCACAACTGCTATCACCACATATCGTCGGTCATACTCGGCAGCCATAGTCTCCCAGCGAATCTCCCTCTCAACAATGTCCAGATCATCTGCATCACACTCAAACAGTCTGCATAACGCGTCTCTCCCTATCACTGGGTCGTACTCTATCATTTCCCCATATATCGAAATGTGGAGGATGCACCGTACATCCTCTAGAGTCACCGTCACCTCGCCAGTCGCCAAATGGAATGAGGAAGTCTCTGAATGCCATCGCTCTACCAATGCGGTAAGCAATCCTATGTTTGCCCTAATCTCGGGCATGTATGTGATGTAATATATCCCTAGTCTAGCTAATGTGTCTCTCTCTGTGCTCCTGAGTCTATGTCGTAGCATGAAACAGTCTGGTCGATTCTCCCGCGTGATCAACGGATACTGTCGACTCTGCATCACAATCGGGGCATCATTTTGTCAGTTCTAGGGTTTGCTCCTACGAGTTGCATATCCTCATTTTCATGTCTCAATCAGGGTGTTTTTCATCTGCATTGACTTATCCCACCCTTGTCCCCCCTTTTTAGGTCATTTGCATGCCGTTTTGCATCAAAATTGAGTCATTCATGCACTCTTGCGCCTGTGTCTTCTAACCTGCGCCTGTGTCAGGTGACCTGCACTTGTGTCTTCCTACACAAGTGTAGAAATCCCTACACAAGCGCAAAACTAGATGACACAAGCGCAGGAGTCCATTTTTGCATCCCTTGTGGGCCCCGCAATGTCCCGTAAGCCATCAAAATTCATGAAATTCAAAACATGGGTTTTCAAGATACATACCGCTGCTCCTGCGTCGTCTGGTCGTCTGAATGTGCGTACACATTCTCCAAGGTGATCCGCCATGGGAATGTTCGCTATCTCTCTGCAAGTGTCCTTGTCCAGAGCAACAAATTCTCCTCTTTGGCTAGTAAAAATGAGCAATTTTCACCCTCTTGGTCTCATTTATAGCTTTTTGTCATTGCATAGATGGACGTGCATCCTCTCCATCTTGTGTTGGTCATGGTCTTTTGTGTCATCAATTGATTGTCCTTCATGCATCCGATCTCTGATTGTCAGTCCGTTCGATCCTATCATTTTTATCGATCAATTGGCCTCTTTTCTGCCTGTTTCCGGCCAATTCCTCGAGGGGGCATGCATATGTCATTGTCGTTGTCTGGGGCATTTTAGTTATTATTCTTTCAAACAACGCTTAAAATCACATTGTCTCAAAGAGGGGCAAAATGTAGACACCTAAAAATGGTCAAACGCTTGCGAGGTCATACTTTAACATTTGCGCATTGCCTCATTTTAGGTTTTTGCGTCGCATTAACATTTCTCCTATGATTCGCACTTGGTCTTTATCATTTGCGAACATCGAGTCATTCTTCTACATTCTTCAATCATCTCATCCTCAAATTTGGTCTTGTCGACAACATTATCCAATCATGATTTTGATCGAGCTTATCTTGTTGCATCAATGTGCGTGCTAATTTGTCATCATTTTGGACATCATCAATCCTAATTAGGGTTTTGTCCTCCTGTCAATCTTGCGATTGATTTGTCATCAATCGTTGCTCTCTTATCAATCTTATCATCAATCTTATCATTTTGGACATCGTCAATCCTAATTAGGGTTTTGTCCTCCTGTCAATCTTGCGATCGATTTATCATCGATCATGGTCATTTTCAAACCTGTCGTTTTGCAATATATTCTGTCATCGATCGTTGTCCTCTTATCAATTTTGTCATTTTGCGACTGATTTGTCATCGATCGTTGTCTGTCTCAATTATGTCAATTTGGATCAATTTGTCACTGTTCCTCGTCAATTGGCGCATTTTCTTAATCAAATCGTTTATCGCATTGGTCATTTATCAATTTAAAATCATGACATTAAATATCTTCAATCAAGACCTAATTGTCATTTTCGCATTTCTAATTCATCTTCTAAGGTTTTATGATTTATTCATTTAACCTAATTTGTCATTTCTTCTTCTAGGGTTACTAAATTATTTATTAATCCTAAGTTACAATTAAATCTTTATTTAATTGGCTAATTATTCTTCCTCTTGTAAATTAATTAATAAATGACAAATTGTTAATTAATTTACCTAATTTCTTCTAGTTCCTAATTTCCTATTTTTCCACCAATTTCTAATTCCTAATTGTCATCAATTTCAATTTTCTAATTTTCTTAATTTCTAATTTCTTTTCCCTCCTATTTCATCTCCTAATTCCATGGGAATGACATTTCAATTTGTCATAAATTGTCATAATTGATAATCAATCAATTTTGACATAGAATGTGTCATAATTTGTCATCAATTATCAATCAATCAAATTGTGCATGGAAAGTGCATAATTTGTCATAATTTGTCATATTGATTTGCAATTTCCATTTGAATTGCATCATGCTAATCTTGTCATTTATCCAATTCTTCTATAAATTGGATGATTTTCAATCAAAGCTAATCCCGAATCCGAATCCTTAATCAAACTACCGAACTTACGCTTCTAGTACTCTTGAGCTTTTCATCAATCTTGCTTTCAATTGTATGTGCACTTGTAGGTGAGATCCACAAATCCATTGAAGAGGAAAGAACAACAATGGAGCCGCATGGAAGGAGCATTCTATTCTGCATTTGGTTTGCATAATCTTTCATTTTGAATGCTTTGTTTTCATATCTCTATTGAGTGTGCTTAGGATTAGGTTCATTTGCAATGAATGCTCTCATGATTGAGTTATCATGTCTTGTGTTTTGATTGATCTACTTATCTTGTGATGATTCCTAATTTCTACGCTACAGTAACCTTCATTTTATATGCCGGTGGAAAACCTCTTAAGATTTTTGAAACAATCTCATCTTCACTCAAGGTTCCTCCACAACATTTGATACCTAAAACAATTTCATTTACTCTTTCCATAAAAGCAGAAATTCTTTCATCTTCTTCCATTTTCAGATGTTCATACCTGACTTGGAAGCTTTCAAGTTTTGCAATTTTGACTGTGGAATCCCCTTCATTCAGTGTTTCCAAATGATCCCAAATAGCTTTTGCAGTAGATCTATCTGATAATCCCATGATTTGTTGATCTGATAATGCGCTCAAAAGTGTTTCTCTTGCTTTGCAATCATTTTCTTCATCTTTAGCTAAAGTAATAGGAGTAGGCTGACCAGCTATAGCAGCAGTATAACCATTCTTAGTAACTTCCCAGATGTCTTTACCAATGCAATTCAGATGTGTCTCCATTCTGATTTTCCATATTCCATAGTTGGTTCCATCAAGTTTAGGACTATCCTTTCTTAAATAATTAGTAGACATTGGATCTCCTCATTTTGTTAAACTTCTGCAAAAAGAAGAGGACTAGGCTCTGATACCAATTGTAGGTCCTAGGGACAACTGAGAGGGGGGGGTGAATCAATTGTCTAATAAATTCAAACCAAAATCTTATTAACCAACTTAATGCTTAATACTGGTAAGATAGTTGAATGTGTCGGTAAATAGTTTTAACAGGAAATGTTGTACCGATAAGAATTAATGCATGAAACATAAGCACAAAGTCAACCACAACACATGACACAAATATTTGTACGTGGAAACCCTGTAAGGGGAAAAACCATGGTGGGAAACCTTACCCACAATCAGATGATACTACTGTAGATAGTAAGTGTACAAAGAGGGGTCTGCACATGCAGAAAGGCCAACAGCCTAGAGCTCACTGCTCAAACACAAATGGGAGTCACATTGACTACAGTTGGATGGTTAAATCCAATGAGAATGTACTACACAAAATAGCATCTTCATATGCTGGATTCAGTATCGGTGTAATGCTGATATGCTTCTACAAAAACCTAACTTCACCTTCAAATGATGTCTTCATGTATATCTCTGCTTGATCTCACATATATCCTTCCTTAAATCTTTTTCGCATTCCACATTTGATCTTACAAATAAGATCTTACATTTATACCATACCCTAAGACCAATTTTAGTAGGTCGGCTCTACAAGATATTACAATAAAACATTTTACAAATAATACAATATCCGATGCAATAACCAATTGAACATGTCGGCTAAATGCTTTTATAACAATAATAAATCATCTCCATAGTGTGCCATGCTGATCTGGAGAAAATAAACCTGCCGATGTAACCCTAGATAACTTGGACCTATTTGCCGATAAAAGCAAATATGCAAATAAGAATATACCAATGATATTACTTCAAGGAAAAGTGTCCACATGATGTCTTCGACATTACCAAGTGTCTTCCATGTCATTGCAGGTACCGATGAACATTATATCCTGTCGGTTAACCATATACCGATGATTGTTTGATTAGTTTACTGATTGCCAGTGAATGTTGTTGGATCTCCAAAGTAGGTGTATTTAGCAGGTGTTGACATCAATGACAAAACCATACCAAAATACCAACAATAACACCAATATTTGTACGTGGAAACCCTGTAAGGGGAAAAACCACAGTGGGAAACCTTACCCACAATCAAATGATACTACTACAGATAGTAAGTGTATACAAATGGGGTTTGCACATGTAGAAATGGCAAGCGCCTAGAGATCACTGCCCAATCACAAAATAGGAGTCACACTAACTACAATTGGATGGTTAAATCCAATAAGAATGTACTGCTCAAAATAACATCTTCATATGCTGGATTCAGTACCAGTGTAGTTCTGACTGTCTTCACAAAAACCCTCGTTCAATCTTCAAATGATGTCTGCATGTATAGCTCTACTTATTCTCACATATACCTTCACGCAATCCTTTTTTCCATTTCACATTCGATCTTACAAATAAGATCTTACATTTATACCATACGCTAAGACCAATTTTAGTAGGTCGGCTCTAAAGTATAATACAATAAAATCATTTTACAAAAAAAAAAATATCTGATGCAATAGCCGATTCAACATGTCATCTTGATGCATTTACAACAATAATAAATCATCTTCATAGCATGTCATGCTGATTTGGAAAAGATAAACCTGTCGGTGTAACCTGGACCTATTTGCTAGTAACAACAAATATGTAAATACGAATATGCCAATTAACAAAACTCCAAGACAGGGTGTCCACACGATGTCTTCAACATAACCAAGTGTTTTCCATATCATTCCAAGTGCCGGTGATCATTATATCTTGCCGGTGTACCAGATACTGGTGACTATGCATAAGTCACTCGCTTGCCGGTGAATGTTGTTGATTCTCCAAAGTGCCAAAGTTGATAAGTGTTTAGTAGGTGTTGACATCAATGACAAAACCATACCCAAATACCAACAACATCACCTAACTTGAAAACATTAGTGGCCCATTCCTGAGAGGGGTCTTGAATTTTAGCACCCAATTTACCATCAAATTTGCATGGAGGAAAATGTGTCTCCCCTTGAAAATCAAAGCCTTCATAAGATTGGAAACTGATATCTCTGCCTAGAGACAATATATGCAAAGGAGTCGAAGCCTATGAATCTCTAGAATTTGGTATGGTTTCCCACTTAGAGATGAAGATACAACCATTGGCTTCTTCTTTATATCTTTTTGAAGTAATCTTTGTCATGGAAGGGGCTCTTGGATGGTGGCAATGATGACTCAATAGTAACAAAAGTGGATGTAGGTGCATCAAAACTAGGTGGAGGAGATGGTAGAGGAGAAGTAGGACTAATTGGGGAACCAATAGATTGGGGAGAACCAGGATCCTCCTCTTCCAGTTGCTATATTTGGGGTTCAACCACCAACCTTGGTTTTTCATGTGGCAAAGAGATCCTATCCACATCTGGATATGCACCAAAGTTAGCCCTCATTCTTGCCTCTTGTATTAATAACATTTCCCATGCAGGAGAGTATGAGCCATCTACTCTTTTATTATTGTGTTCCTCATATCATATCTTATACCACCTCTCTTTTATCTTCAATACCTAATTATAATATGCAGCATTCCTGATGATATCCGCCTCATCCTCTGATTGATGTTGTTGAAGCTTGGCCTTCCTAAGCCCTTGAATAAACCACTCAGAATCATAATACATGTATTTATCCTGGGGAAGGTTGTATTTATTCAACATGGAATCCAAAATATAATAAGCCTTCCTATTTTCAAAATAATACACTCCTACAACAACTTGTGATGGGAGAAGTGAGCCTTTCTTGTGAGCTCCCCCAACCAAAGATTTTTCTGCCTTAACTAACTGATGCATAACTTCAAGGAAAGAAACCTTATCTAGCATAGTGATATACAAGATTCTAGGAGTAATGGGGCTACCAAAAACCCTAATGATTGTATAGTCCTTGAAGTAAAACCATGACCCCCAATTATAGGTAACTCCCAATTCAGGTACAAGGTCGTTAAGCCTAAGAATTTTTTAACTTCTTTACTCATACCTCATCTCACCTCTCCTTGGATAATACTCAACAATTTCCTAACAAAGTGATTCTCAAAGGTGAGGTAACTAGATTCCTTCATATACATGTCTCAAATTTAAGTCCATTTCTAGAGTGGGACCGATTCACCTCTTAAAACATGACTAATGTTAAGATCAGGGTGTCATACCTTTAGACCTTCGAACAAGAAAATATGCATCAAAAGAGAATAATACCTAAAATTCAATGAGGCTCCCCTCTTGAAATCATAGAGGGCTTTATGAAGATAATCAACCACCAAGCTAGCAATATCAAAAGACCTATTTATATCTCTATCTTGGATGTCCATACATAGAAAAAGCACCCAATTTGGGATCATTCTCTAATAATCAACAAGAAAAACTTGACATAGATCATAGTAGGTGTTTGTAAAATAACCAACAAATGAGCTGGTACTATATCAAGCAAGATAATTTGAAGTCAATTGCCTTTCATCCCTTTCTAGGTTTGTAGGTCTAAAAGATGCAAGCTTTCTTCTATACAAACTTTCATTGATCTTGTACTCTCTCTCCACCTCCTTTGGGTTGATAGGCCAATCCAAATTAGGATTAAACATGAACACTTCATCAATCACTTCCTTTGTGATACCCACTAATCTACCTCCCTCCTTGGATACAACTTCCCTTACATTTGGTTTGTAATTTTAAGCAATTCGTCAACTAGATCAATATTCATATAGATATTTGGAACTACTAACCTTGCTAGATTGTAATTCCACATATTTTATACTAGCACCCTCTCTTTCTTCTTGTTGTAGCCCCTCCTCTAGAGGCTAAATCCCCATGGTTCAATCAAGGGGTATTTGCATCTACTGTCATGTCAATTATGAACTCTTTTGTTCTAGTATCTAGCTTAGACCTCTTATGTGTCTATGTTGTGTTAGGACCCAGAGGCAATTGAGAGAGGGGGGGGTGAATCGATTGTCTAATAATTTCAACCCAAATATAATTTAACTAAACTTAATGTCGGTAAACACATTAACAATTAATAACAGTATCGGTGAAACTTAATGCATGAAATAGAAAGAGAAACAATAACCACAACACATAACACAGATTTTTACGCGCAAACCTGTAATGGGAAAAACCATGGTGGGAAACCTTACCCACAATCAGATGATACTACTGTAGATAGTAAGTATTTACAAATAGGGTCTGCACATGCAAAAAGGCCATTTGCCTAGAGCTCATTGCTCAATCATAAAATAGGAGTCACACTGATTACAATTGGATGATTAAATCCAATGATAATGTACTGCTCAAAGTAGCATCTCCAATGTTGGATTCAGTATCGGTTAAGCTCTCATTGTCTTCTTCAAACCTTTCTTGAATCTTCAAATGATGTATGCATGAGTATCTCTGCTTATATTCATATATACTAAATATCACAACCTTACTACCCTATTACCTATCATTACTACAATCGCACAATTGAGATCTTACATTTATACCAAAACCTAAGACCAAATGTGTAGGTCATCTTACTAAGAATAATACAATAAAATCTATTACAAGTAAGTCAAGATGTGATGCATCATGTCATCTCAACAACAATACCAATTGATTAAACCATCTCCATCACGTGCCATGCCGATTTGGAATAGATAACGTGTGCCGGTCCATAACCTAGACCAATGTGCCGGTAATAGAAAATATGTCAACCCGATTAGATCAATAACCAAATCTCCAAAACCAAGTGTCCAAACCATGTCTCTAGATGATAACAAGTCATCCTCAGTGCCGGTGAACCAAATACCAGTGAACATAACCAAAGATCTCCAAAAGGATAAGTGTTAATAAGTGTTGACATCAATGACAAAACTAATGTAACATATCCATAATACCAACAATCTCCCCCTTTGACATTGATGGCAACACAAGATGGAAAAACCATCTAAGTGCCAAAGTAGAAATACCAATAAACCAAAAACCAACACTCTCCAGAATAGATCAATACCAAAAATTAAAATACAATTACAGAGAGTAACAATCTCTCCCCCAATGAATAATCTCTTACCAATGGATAATGTTTTAATATTTTTCCATAGATATCTCTCCCCCTTTGTCATCAAATGCCAAAGAAATACAAATACTAGTTATAGCCAGTTCATAGAACCAAAATACCAACTTATCCAACTACTCCCCCTGAGAAGTAGCTCTCCTCCATCAAAGATGGAAAAGGGTTTCTCTATAAATTCTGTCAGTTTGATGCCAAGCATCAACTGTCTAAGTCTCTACCGGTGAGGGTATGACCCCAAACTACTCTCTGATATATTCAAAAGTTTTCTTAGGCAAAGGCTTGGTAAAGATGTTTGCAATCTGCTCTTTAGTATTCACATAAACCAATCTCGCTTCTTTTGCTTCAACATTATTTTTCAAAAAATTGTATTTGATAGAAACATGTTTAGTTTTAGAGTGAAATACTGAATTCTTAGATATATTGTTGTTGAATTATCACAATAGATGATTATGGGTTCTTTGCATTTTACCTTTATGTCCTTCAACATTTGCTTAATCCATAATACCTGAGTATAATTGGTTGCTGCTACAACATATTCTGATTCTGTTGTTGATAATGATGTACAACTCTATTTCTTGCTCAGCCATGAAATCAATCTGCTACCAAGAAAGAATACCCCACCGGTGGTTCTCTTTCTGTCATCTACATCTCCTGCCCAATTAGCATCGGTGTATGCACATAACTCAAAATTTTCATCTTTAGGATACCATAAACCAAGATTTGTTGTTCCTTGTAAATACAGAAAAATCCTTTTTACTGTTGATTCATGATTTTCTTTAGGATTACTCTGAAATCTTTAAACAATACACACTGCATTCATTATATCAGGTCTTGTTTGTGTCAAATATAGTAAACCTCCAACCATAGATTTGTATCTTGTCGGATTAACAGGAGCTGAATCTTCCTTCAATGATAGTTTATCAGTTGTAGTCATAGGAGTACTTACCAGTTTAGAGTTTTCCATACCAAATTTCTTCTGTAATTCCTTCAAATACTTTGATTGACATAAGAATATACCTTTATTAGTCTATGAAATCTATAATCCTAAAAATAATTTTATCTCCCCAATCATGGACATTTCAAATTCTTCCTACATCTTGTTAGAAAAGTCTTTACACAATCCATCTTCTCCTCCAAAAATGATGTCATCAACAAAAACATCAATAACCAAAATGTCTTCATTAGTCACTTTGAAATATAAGTTGTTGTTAGCATTACCTTTAGTGTAGCCAAGCTTCATAAGATATTTGTCCAATCTAGCATACCAAGCTCTAGGAGCTTGCTTCAATCCATATAAAGCTTTCCTTAATTTGCAAACCATATCTTTATCATTTTTCAATGAAAATCCATCAGGTTGTTCAATGTAAACTTCCTCTTCAAGATCACCATTCAAAAATGCGCATTTAACATCTATTTGATATACTTTATAGTTTATGTGTGCTGCAAATGCAAGAAATAATCTGACTACCTCAATTCTAGCTATCGGTGCAAAGGTTTCATTGTAATCAATTCCCTTTTTCTATGAATATCCCTCACACACCAATCTTTCTTTTTTTCTGATTACCTTACCATCTTCATTAAGTTTATTTATGAATACCCATTTAGTTCCAATTACATTTTTATTTTTAGGTTAGGGAACCAATGTCCATGTATTGTTCTTTTCAATTTGTTCCAATTCATCTTCCATAGCCTTAAACTGATGTTTATCTTCACATGCCTCAATGATAGATGCTAGTTCAATTTGAGAAATAAAACATACCTCTTTATTTCAGTCTTTCTCTTGTCATAACTTCTTGATACTTATTCCCAATTATCTGACTTTCAGAGTGATTCAATCTTACATACCTGGGTGTGCTCACTTGCTGCTATTCTTTAGTCGTTGTGGAATTCTCTGATGATGCTGGTGTGACTGGATAAACATTCTGTACCAGTGCACTCTATATAGGCTCATTTGTGATTATCTCAACTACCAGTTCAGAATCCAAAGACCTTGAATTTCTTCTAAAGTGTTCATCAATCTTCACATTTGCACTATCAATGATTTTCTACAATCTCTTATTAAAACATCTATATGCTTTGCTTTTAGATGAATACCCAAGAAATATTCCTTCATCACTTCTAGGATCAAATTTACCAATATACTCATCTCTCTGAATGTAACATTTTCTTCCAAATATTCTAAAGTACTGAAGAGTAGGAATGTTACCAAACCAAAATACATAGGGTGTCTTACCGGTTTCACCTTTGATGTGAACTATGTTGAAAGTGTAAACCACTATATTCACCGCTTCTCTCCAATATACATGAGGTAGATTTTCTTCGGATATCATGCTTCTAGCTGCATCCAGAATAGTTCCATTCTTCCTTTCCTCAACTCCATTTTGCTGAGGTGTCTGGGGTGTTGATAGTTGTCTTCTGATTCCATTCACTTCACAAAATGTATTGAACTCCTTAGATGTAAATTCACCTCCTTGATCTGATCTTAAACATTTGATTTTCTTGTCAATTTCATTCTCTACAAGTGCCTTGAATAATTTGAATTTCCCAAAAGCTTATGATTTCTCCCTGAGAAAAGTAACCCAACACATTCTAGAATAATCATCAATTATTAGCATAAATTATCTATCTCCCTATAGACTTCTTGTTCTTGCTGGACCACATAAGTCAGTATGAATTAAATCAAGAACATCATTGGTTTTCTCAGAATTACTCTTAAAAGTCATTCTAACTTTCTTTCCCATTTGACATTCCTTACATACCGAATTATGAGGTCTTACAATCTTAGGTAAATACCTTACTACCTTAGATGAACTAATCTTCACAATACAATCAAAATTTACATGAAAGAGTCTTTTATTCCATAACCAATTTTCATCAATGTGTACAATCAAGCATGTTCTTTCAATGTTATTCAAATGAGAGATATTACCTCTAGTCTGATTACTAGTTGCAATTTCCAAACCAGTTTTATTCATGATTTGGCATTTACCATTATTGAATTATAACTAAAATTCTTTTTCAACTAATTGACCAACACTCAAAAGATTATGCTTCAAACCTTCAACATAAAAAACATTGTCAGTATTGTGCTTACCATCAAAAGATATAGTGCCTTTTTCCTCTGATTAAACAAGCTTTGTCAGATCCAAATCTTACTAGACCTCCATTGTATTCCTGGAAAAGATAAGAATTTACTTTTATCACTAGTCATATGATGTGAACATCCAGAATCTATAATCCATTCATCCTTTTCTTCAATTTTAGCTACCAGGGCATGTTCTACTAGTGGAACAATAGGTGTCGGTTGATCTTTTTTTATTGCAACAAAAGCTCATATATTGTCTCCTGGTTCTTCATTAGAATCAGTAACTCCTTCATCAGCATAGTAACAAGATTTGTCTCTATTCTTCTTAAATCTGTATCTCTGATATTTAGGGTTAGGCTTATATGTTCTTTTAGCTTCTTCTCTCAATCTTGCATGTCTATCCGGACATCTAGATTCCATATGACCATTTTTATTACAGTTAAAACATTTAAAAGGTGCTTTACCTTCATACTTACTTCCAATAGGACCTTTAGGCATTTTCCTTGCAAATAGTGCTTCAAGCTCTTCAAGTTCTTCATTTTCCCTCCTGATGTCTTCAAGTTCTCTTGCATAAAGTGCTTTCCAATCAAATTTATCAGCTAATGATGAAGATGTTGTAGAGCATGATGCTTTGAAAGCTAAATCTATCTTAATTGTAGCAAAAGGACCAAATTCCTCAACCTCAAATACTGAAAGTTTTTCAACCAAGGTGTCTCTAGACACTGATGTATTAGGAATGGTTATTAACTCATTAATAGAAGTTACTTTCATTTTGTATGTCGGTGGAAATGCTCTTAAAACTTTAGAAACAATTTCATCTTCACTTAAGGAACCTCCACAACATTGTATTCCCAAAACAATTTCATTAACCCTTTCCATAAAAGCAAAAATTCATTCTTCTTCTTCCATTTTCAAATTTTCATACCTGACCCAGAAGCATTCTAGTTTTGCAATTTTGGCAGTGGTATCTCCTTCATTCAATGTTTCCAATTTATCCCAAATAGATTTAGCAGTCGATTGATTTGATAATCCCATGATTTGTTGATCTAACAAGGCGCTCAAGAGTGCTTCTCTTGCTTTGCAATCATTCTCTTGATCCTTAGCCAATGTAGGTGGATTAGGTTGACCTGGTGTAGGACCAACATAACCATTCTATGTAACATCCCATATGTCTCTTCCAATGCAATTCAGATGTGTCTCCATTCTAATCTTCCATATACCATAGTTAGTTCCATCAAGTTTTAGACTGTCCTTCCTAAAATAGTTAGTTGCCATAGAATCTCCTCAAGTTGTTAAACTTCTACAAAAAGAGGACTTAGCTCTGATACCAATTGTTAGGACCTGGAGGTAACTGAGAGGGGGGGTGAATCAATTGTCTAATAATTTCAACCCAGATACAATTTAACCAAATTTGATACTTAATACCAATAAACCAAACTTAATATCGGTAAACAGATTAACAATTAATAATAGTACCGGTGAAACTTAATGCATGAAATAGAAAGAGAAACAATAACAACAACACATAACACATAGATTTGTATGTGCAAACCTTGTAAGGGGAAAAACCATGGTGGGAAACCTTACCCACAATCAGATGATACTACTGCAACTAGTAAGTTTTCACAAATGAGGTCTGCACATGCAGAAAGGCCAGCTACCTAGAGCTCACTGCTCAATCACAAAATAGGAGTCACACTTACTACAATTGGATGATTAAATCCAATGATAATGTACTACTCAAAGTAGCATCTCCAATGCTGGATTCGGTACCAGATAAGATCTGATTGTCTTCTTCAAACCTTTCTCGAATCTTCAAATGATGTCTGCGTGAGTAGCTCTTCTTATATTCATATATACCGAATATCATAACCTTAATACCTTATTACCTATCACCACTACAATCTCACAATTGAGATCTTACATTTATACCAAAACCTAAGACCAAATATGTAGGTTAGCTTACTAAGAATAATACAATAAAATCTATTACAAGTAAGTCAAGATGAGATGCATCATGTTGGCTCAACAACAATACCAATTGATTAAACCATCTCCATAACGTGTCGTGCTAATCTAGATTAGATAATGCATGTCGGTCCATAACCTAGACCAATTTGTTGGTAACAACAAATTTGCCAACCTGATTAGACCAATAACCAAATCTCCAAAACAAAGTGTCTAAACCATGTCTCCAGATAATAACAAGTCATCCTCAGTGCCAGTGAACAATATAACCTGCCGGTGAACCAAATATCGGTGACTGTGCATAAGTCACTGAACTTGTCGGTGAACATAGCCAAAGATCTCCAGAAGGATAAGTGTTGATAAGTATTGACATCAATGACAAAACCAATGCAATATATCCATAATACCAACATGTTGATCTTGAAAGTTTTGTAATTATCTCTTTTGATAACTTCCTCTTGGCAATGTGTGAAGATTCAGGCTTTTTTAAGAATTATGGTTTATGCAAAAAAATATGAGCACTAGTTAGGATTTCATAACATAAGTAAACACTTACTCAGAGCTCTAGGGAAGAATTCACAATGAGCCTCTTTTTAGTTCTAGATAGCACAACAACATATGAAACTAGAGCTTATACATAAAGCATGAGAATTAATAGAACAAATATGAATGTAGCTTGTGTAAAAACCCTTGAGTAGAAACCCTAGCAATGGCAGAATTAAACAAGTGATACAAAGTGTTTTAGAGCATAGCAAGTGTAGTTTAAGATCTGAATGAAGCAAATTTATCCAAAAATCTAAGCTATAAGTTGAGCACATTGATTGCAGGCACATATGTAGGTTTGATGGCACAAACTAGTTGTTGAATTTGGTATTTGAATGTTGTGACCCCTACAACTAAATCCTTGTCAAGCGGTGATGAATAGGAAGTGAGGATGCATCCATATTTATTATTTTTTAATCACCACCATTTAGTGGGACTTTTTGGAGCTACAGAGTTAAGGCCCATGAGCCTCTTTAGCTAACTGTACCATCACACAAAGATCTAGGTCCTAGAACTTGTGAAAATCACTTTCCCATTATTATGACTAGAAGGCAGGTACACTAGGCCCATGCTTCCATATTGCTACATGGACCCCTTTATGTCACACTTTTATTGGTCCATGTGTGCGATGTCATCCTTGGTGGGGCCCATATGCCACATCCATAGGCAGAGTTACAAAGTTAGACTTGGCAAGCAACTTCAGTTAATCATGCAATTGTGCAATGATCTAAATTGTTGGATAAGAGCAATATAAACACTAGAAAGTATTCTTATAAGGTTGATGGGTTGGAGCCCACATCTCCACTATTTCACATAATCTCAAACATGTCAAAATTCTATTAGTCCATGTGTGCATAGTCACATTTTACCAAGGCCCATATGCCACATCCGTAGGCAAGGTTGCAAAGCTAAATTAGGTAAGCAGTTTTGCTTAACTATGCAATCGCACAATAATGACATCCATTTATCTTAGGGAAGTTGCACGTCAAAACAAAAAAGGCTCTAGACCCTATCAATTAGTAGGCTAACATGGAGGATTGGTCACAATAATGACTTAAAGAACTGAGAACCAATTGAAACAAGTCAACAACTGATTATAACAAAAAGAAAAAGGAATTCACAATGAGCCCTAGGGTTTGGGGTTTAAGGGCTTTGGGTTTAAGTCATAACTATAAAGACATAAGAACCACACACTTTTAGCACACAAGGGAAAAAATTTAGTACATCCTAACAGTGGCTCTAGTTGGGGACATGCAATGCACAGGGTTGGCATGAGAAATCAGATCTTGAGGAGTGTAGACCATAGAAAAACAAAAATAAAAAATATAGTATTCACATTATATACAAAATAGGTTGCATAGATGATCAGATAAATATTTTTTTCAAAAATTGCCCATACACAGACAATTCTAGACTATCTTTATTCACATCCTGTAGGATATACGAACCTTGTCCATGTTTGTCAACTACTTCATACCATCCAAGACACAATGCCTCAAACTTTCCATGTTTCCCTTATCTTTAGCCTTAGCATTCCACATGAGGACAATGTCACTTAGTTGAAATTCTCTCTGTGTTGTTTGGGTATCAAAGAGGTATTTGGCTTGTTGTTGGAGTCTCAAGTTCCTTTTATGAGCATCCCTTTTACTCTCATCAAGTTCAATGAATTTCATCATTCTTTTTTGTATTGGATTAGGTATATTATCATTGCATTCTTGAATAAATTTATAAATAGGTAGAAAATTGTTTGTGGGAAATATAGCATCCATCCCATAAACTAATTCAAAAGGTGACTTTCTAATGGCTTTCTTGATGGTCACTCTATCAGCCCATAGAGAAATATTCAACTTTGAGTAGCATGCTTTCTTGTTAGCATCTAAAACCCTCTTGATGATCTTAATAAAAAATTTGTTACTTGACTCAGCTTGTCCATTGCCCTAAGGGTGATAAGGTGTATATTAGGACAATTGTATGCCATATGATTCACAAAACTAATCAAATTATTTAGACCTAAAGCACATAGCATTATCCATTACAAGCTTAACTAGAACACCAAATCTGATGATAATATCTTCTAGGATAAAGTCCATGACAACTCTACTAGTAGTTTTCATTGTTGGGATTGCTTCAATCCACTTTGTAAAATAATTAGTCACTACTAAAATCCATTTGTGTCCTCCACTAGATGGTTGATTCATCTCTTGTATTAAATCTATCCCCAATTGCTGAAATGGGGCCTCTAATGGAATTGGTCTTAGTGGGAAAGAACTTGAAACCTTCATCTTCCCTGAAAAACCTTTAACATGCCACACATTTCTAGGCTAATTTATGTGCATCTATAAACAAGGTTGGCCAATAATATCTTGCTCTCAATATTTTATGAGCAATAATTTTGGCAATGTAGTGACCTTCACACACACCTTCATGCATTTGTTGGCCATTTGGAGGAATTGATTATGTCTTGCATTGATGTTTTGCCATTGATGTGAACACTAGTTGTTTTGGCTACTTTATCGATATCCTTTGTTGGAATCCAATAACACTGTGAGGGGGGTGAATCAGTGTTATACCAAAATGATCAATTTTAACCTTATTAAAACATGCATACACCAACCAATATACCGGTACATATAAAATTGAAAGAAGTAAAGAAACCAATAAGCCAATCACATAAATGAGAACCATAACACACAGAATTATACGTGGAAAACCTCAAAGAGGAAAAACCACAGTGGGATTTGTGACCCACAATATCAATCCATTGGCCATATGAAGAGATATTACATAATATAATAGGCCTGCACTTGCAGGAAGGCTTACAGCCTAGAGCACACTACTCAATCACAAAAGGATCCTCACTAAATACATATAAATCTATACTACAATCCGGAGAAGTGTTGAACTGCTAAGATAGCATCTTCTATGCCAGAATACAATTTCGGTTTAAGCTCTGTTTGTTCTAGTCTAAAACCCTAAACCCTTTACCAGAATAACCCTTAAATAAATATCCTCACATACATAATCTCTCTGATATATTTTGCATTATATCACATTTGCATATCCATAATCTCCTATATCAAAAATGATCTAATCCAACTACCCTATATACCCTATACAACTTATCATGCCTTATGTCTGCCTACAAAGATATTTACAATATCAAATTACATATCAGCTAGATAACATGAATGCATAAATATTAAGAACAATTGTTGATGTCAACCTCCAATACCGATAACCATATTCTAAACCATGTCAGCCTGCATTGTCGATAACCAAATAAATCCTTCTATCCTGTAGGTGCTGGTGCCGATGTCAGTGTAGTGTCTGTGAAGTGCTTTCCAGTACACAAATGAACCAAAAAATGAAGCCAAAATAAGATACCATGTTGCCATCACTGAAAACATAGTGAAACCAACCAATTGAGTGTCAACTGCCAACAATCTCCCCCTTTGGCATTGATGGCAACACTCATATGAAAAATGGTCAAGGTTTCATTTGTCGGTTTCATCCTGCTTGCTCCCCCTGAGGTGAATATTCATTAATGCAAAATACTCCACATCTCCATATCTTCATAACTCCATATCTCCATATTTCCATATCTCCCCCTAATGTATACAACTCCTTATACTCTTTTTCACATCTATATCACTCCCCCTTTGACATCAATGCCATTAAAAATTCTAAAAAAAATATCAAAGATCCAAAATAAACTGTACAATGAAAATCCCAAAAATATCTTACCGGAGCTTAACCAATTTCAATATTTTCGGATAAGCCTTCTCCAATAGCTCAAGATAGGTATGCCAACTAGTTTTGAAAGTGCCAGAAATAGATACAAATCTACTTAATATATGTGCAAATGGCTCTTTCTCATTTACGTCTCCTGGTGTGGGCTTTCCTGCCATATCCATACACTCTTTCTTATGTACACTAAGTGAATCCAACTGAGGAATCACCAATCCTCTCAGACTTCTGGCTCTTCTTATAATTTTGTGTCTTCACTTCTCAAGAACATAAATTTGGGCTTCCAAAATTAAAATTTGACTGTCAATGAAGTCAATCCATCAAAAGAATTTGCTATATTTGCAATTTTCTCTTGAAATTATTTTATCTTCTTATCCATATTAATTGTAAGAATATCAGTGTTATAACATACCCTATAAATATTTATACACTACTTCAAATAATTTTCTATCAGTTTCATCTTTTGATCAATCCTCTTCTTCTCAGATTCAATTACCTGATCAAATGCAACTCTCTTAGCCTGAGTGAACCTATCTAATGCTTTCTAGTTTGAAATTTGTTGTAAGGATTAAAAATCCTTTGAAATATGCTTAGCAGTTGTCTTAAGCTTGGTGGATGGGCTCACTTCATTGTCAATCTTGCACTCTGGGACTAGTCTTTGTAAAATAGTGATTGATTGATCAATAATCCCTTTGTTTGTAGATCCCTCCTTCATCAGTTTTTGTGTTGTCATCATCATGAGTTCAGTAGAACTCATCTCTATTATGTTTTTCTTCTCAACCTATGAGGTGTCAATTGAAAACAATGATGGACAAACTACCAGTTATCTATCAGTTTCCCCTTTCTTCTCCTCTGAAGATTTATCCTTTATAGCTTCCTCACTTGCACAGGTGGCTTTGCCACTTGGTGTAGTCTCTATAACTATCGGTTCCTCTGTAGGAACTTTAACCTCAACCTGTACATTTTTATCTAGAGGACTATTATCCTCAAAATTAGTATCTTGTACATCATTAACTTTTTTACTCTCTGTGTTAACCAATATATCAATATTTGTCTGTACATTTGTATCTACTAGGGGCTAGATTTCCACTATCTTAATGTTTTTCAAAATTAAGGGTGGAGTACCCATAATACCTTTTCCTTTTCCTTCAACCGAGGTGTCTACAGTGTTTGTCTTTGATTCTGGTGAAGTAAAGAATCCTCTGTTCTCTCCAAATAACTTAACCCATGCCTTTTGAGTTTCCTTTATTATTTCATTTACCCTTCCTAGCATTAGATTGGTTATTCTATGTTTTCTATTAAAGACTTTTCTATGTGCCACCTCAAGTGTCCTTTCCATTTCCTCTAGAGCAATAGTAACACAAATAGATAATAACTCTTGAATTTTGATATGCTTATCTTCTTGCATTGCTGACAGCCTTCTAGCATCTAATATATTATATAGTTTTGTCGATATTTGATTTTCAATTTCTATTAAGGGTTTCTTATAAATATCCAGGTATAATAAGGTTTCTTCCTCTACCTCTCTTTGTTCATAATCCTCTAAATGATCATAGTAAAACTATACATTCTTTAACATGCCATCCTTAGTTATTTCATCTACTAATTATGCACAAGTTTTTGTTAGGATTCCCAAAGATACTGAGAGGGGGGGTGAATCAGTATCTGACTGGTACAATAATTTTCTTAACTTATAGCATGAAAAACATATAAAAATTGTGTACTGGTAAACCAAAAATAATGCAGAAAATAAGAACAACAACCACAACATGAAAACCACACCATAACACAATATTTTAACGAGGAAAACCAGTGTGGGAAAAACCTCGGTGTGAGTTGCGACCCACAATATTCACTTACTGGCCAATAAGAGAATATTACTGCCTACAATAGGGGCCTGCACATGCAGAAAGGCCAAGTTCCTAGAGCTCACTGCTCAATTACAAAAGAAGTCACAGTGACTTACAAAAATGGATTATACTAATCCAATATCTTGTACTACTTTAGATTAGCATCTGCTATTCTAGATTCAGTACCGGTTTAAGCTCTGCAATATACATAAACCCTTATCCAATAATTCGTATATTAAGTCTGCTACCTTCTTTTCATACTTCACATTCTTCATCTATCATATCGTAAATGATCTACAATGATCTCATACATATATGAGTCATATTACAATCCACCACGTCGGCTTACAAAAGATTTTACAATTAATTACAAAATATATTTATACAAAATTCTTGTCGCCCAAGGTGTCGGTAATCAATCTTTTTGGGTGCTAGTGAACTGTATGCCAGTGTAGAGTGTCAGTGTTGGTGCCTGTGTCTTCCTGTCGGTATCACATAATTGTAAGGTTTCCATCAATGACAATACCTTCAATCACCTACAATTTCTCATTGGAGTGTGCATTTGCCAACAATATCCCACTTTGCAATTGATGGCAACACTCATGAGAAAAATAAAAAAGTGTCCAAAAAGATGTCCAAAAATAATCTACCAAAATTTGTCTTACCAAAACTGTGTGCCCAAAATGTATGCTCCCTCTGAGATGATGATGTCCTATTCTGATCATTTTTCTCATCACACTACTCCCCCTATGACATCAATGGAAAAGGTTGCCATTCACTGTCAGTGGAGTGTGGTTCCTTCCTAGATTTTTGCAATCGGTGGGTTACAATCTGGAATATATCTGTCAAAACCAGATTTAAACTGTCGCTAAATCTTTTGCTTTCCTATAATGCCTCTTGTGTTCTCTAAACTGTACCAGTGAGTATGTGCATTTCCTCTTCCGGTGTCTTAATTCCAGGAACCAGAGCCTCATAAATTTCTTTTCTCAAAGAAATGAGGTAATCTAGTTTAGGACCAAGTTTACATTTTAAGCTCTTTGCTTTATCCTTTATTCTCTCTTTATCTTTTTCAAACTTCTCAATTTTCTCTTCAAGATCTGCAATTTTCTTTTCTATCTCCAAAAATGAATCTGATGTGCTATTAGGTTGTCAGCAATATTGTTAATCTCAGTTTGTGTTTTGCTGATCTCTGAATCTATGTCCTGTGTCAAGATGTCAATTTTGCAAATATCCCTGTACATTTTCTTGAAATCCAAAATTGTTTCTCCTAGTGCTGGTAATATGGTTTCTGTTTGTTCCTTATTCTTCTTCACTATTTCCTCAAATAATTTCTCTTTTTCCTTAATCATTCTCTCTTTGAATGTGTCTTCATTTATTTGATCAACTGTCAAAATGTTGTCAGTGATGAATTTAGACAATGTGTCTAGTTGACCTAAAGAATCTTTATTATCCACAATGCACTTGGGTGCTACCAATTTGAGAATAGGTATTGTGTCATCGATAGCCTTATAGGCTTGTGCATTATACTCTATGGTTTTATTTCTTGAATCCAGTAAGACCTCTGTCACATTTGTAGGCCATAATTCTACTATTGAAGTACCAGACTTCTGCCCAACTATTTTTTACAATATCCATGCTACTAGTTGTAGTGATATCCTTGCTTGTTTTGACCTCTGGTAGGTCGGTTTGTGTTTGCATTTATATTAGCAAAGGTTTAAGCTTTTTAGTTTTAGCAGGTGCCACTGTCTCGGTCTGAACCTGTGTCTCAACCTATTTCTGTTCTAGTTTCTCCATCTGTGTTTCAAAAGGTTTCTCCATCTATGTCTCAAAAGGTTTCTCTGAGCTCTCAATAGCCGGTTTCTTAGATGTAGTCTCAGTATGCACTTCTGATTTCTCAGTTTGTACCTTTGCACTATCCATTTCCGGTTCTCCTAATTGTTTTTTAGTTTTATCTACCGGTTCTTCTAATGTTTGATTAGTGGTGTCTTCTGCCAGTTGCTCTGTTTGAGTAGGTTTTTTGTGCTTATGTTTACAGTATCATTAACCTCAACCTCAACATCTACATTCAGTGGTTCAATAGCCACATCTTTCCTTTTATCCTTGGTGGTTTCTCTATTAACCACAACATTTACTTCCTGTGTGTTTATATTCATAGTGTACAAAATTTCAGACTCGGGATTTGTATCCTCTAGAGGAGTCTCCATACTCTCAGTAGCCGATTGATTGTCTGTAGTTTCTACTTGTGGATCATCCGAAGGAGGTGGGGGTAAGTTATTAGTTATCTTTAGGATTGGAGGTCCACCTACCTTACCTTTCCCCTTATACTTGTCCTTTTGGTATACCCTGATGGTTTTAGGTCTTAATAGCTCTTCTTGTTTCTCTCTTTCTACAAAGAATATGTCCCATTGGTCTATAGTTTCTTCTGTTACCTCATTTACTCTTCCTGCCATCAGTGCTACATGCTGGTGAGCAGTTGAAAATACTATCCAGTTGGCCTCACTAATTAATTTGTCTATCTCATCAGGTGAGTTTACTGGATGCACTGCAAGTAATTTTTCAATTTTTATCTTCTTTTTCAACTCAACAATGGCTACCCTTCTAGCTTCTAGTCATCTATACAAATCATTGCGTATTTCATCAACAATTTCCATAAAAAATTTCTTGTATATATCCAAGTGTAAAATTACACTGTTTTCTATGCTTTCTTTGTCATTAGCCGAAAGTGTGTTGTACAGTTTGCTAATGTTTTTCAACTTTCCATCTTCTATTATTTTACTAAGGAGTTTATCCAGTGGAGCAATATCTTGTTTTGCCTTCTTCTTGTTTTTCTAGGAGTGGGTGAGGGTGCAGGTGAGGGTTTTCTTTTCCTTTCTACCCTTTTGAATACCACTGGCATATCACTCTCGGAGGAAGTTGCAACCAGTGAAAGATGAGTTTCTAGTTGAAGTCCTTCCAACTCACTTTCTTTGATACCAGTTTGCTTCAATACATCTTCCTTAAGTGCTTTTGCTTGTCTAGTGCCTTTCCTTACTATTTGTTCAACTTTCTTAACTCTTTTACTAGACTGAATACCACTTTCTATTGTTTTAGCACTGCCAAAGACTTTCTCAGAGGGTTCTCTTGGTGCTTCAAGGAGGGGTTTTGCATAAGTTTCAATAATGTTATCATCTATTTCATATCCCATTTCAGTTACCCAGATTGTCTTAAGGACAACTTCCTCCATCCAGATTTCATCCTTTTTAATTACAAAGCATATTTTCTTTTGATATTTATCTACAATTGCCTGTGATAGTCTTATTCTTGTCTTCATTCGAGCCTTCAGTGCTTGAAAATGTTCGTTTATGTTCTTTTCTCTGTTTTCTCCCATATTGTTTAATAGTTCCAATAGTTGCTTTCCTACCGGTATATCAAAGCCAAAATATTTTCTACCAATACCCAGTACTTGCTTAGTAATGTACAACATTAAACATACAAGAAAATTTCCAAATCTAAAGGTTCCTTTCTTATCTCCTTTGATCTTTTTCAAATTGTCTATCAATTCATCTTTGAGCCATTCACAGACATCTATTCTAGCATTATCATTAACCATGTCATATGCACTTTTAATACATAGGCTAGATACTAAGTTCAACCTATTTGCATGTGAATCTTTGTAGCCTAAGATCATACTGATAAATCTGACTTTGATGTCCTTCACATCATTTACCCTTAGAGACCTTTTATCAAAATGTTGCACCGGTTAGATCCATCACTATGTCATTTGAGACCCTTTTAGTTCTATCAGGTTGGCTACTGGTGGAAGGTAACCCTGTTACTATTTTAACAACTTCTTTTGTGATTTTATGAATTGAATCCAACTAGAAGAATTCACCATGGACTCTGCTTAGGACCATTCTTATCACATCTTCAGGAAAATCAGGAATGCTAAGAATATCCAGAAAACCTAAGGTTTCTACTACCTTGTGTTCCAGTTTGATATTCCCATTTTTATCACAAATCACAGTGCTATACATTTTCTTAATTTCATCATCTCCTAATTCCTCTATATGATAGTGTATGTATATTCTAGGATCTTCAACATATACTACTCCTTTAGGAATTTGAGAGAATGCACCTATGTTATCATCTTTCTTAGCTATTTCGGGAACAAGCTTGAATATGGGTCTAGGGCGCTTGATAACCTCAATTATAGTAGGGTTTGCTATAAATTCAAGAACATAAGAGGATGCCATGTTTATAAATCCCTCAATCTACCTTAGGGATGAGTGCTTGGATGAACTGCTTCTCTTCTTTTCTAATAATGCCTTCACTCAGGAATTTTTACGCTCTCAAAGATTTGAATTCTTGGTGAATAAGAAACAACCAAAACACTTGCTTTATAATGTTCTTTTCTCCAACTACTGCATTTAATGCTTGTCGGTTAAGTCACAACTTAACTCATCTACTGGTAAAGAATTAATTCAACTTCTCACCATCAACCGAGGGTATAATAGCATATTTTTCAGTTTGTTGCTAAACCCCAAAAGGATTTTCCTTCAGTTAGATGAAGAGTCTCCTACCGGTGGAGTGTTACTCTATTCTACCAGTGGAGGAGTATTCCCATCAACATTCTGATCTGACTTTCTGATCCATTGTTTTGAGAATTTTTGCTTTACCTCTTCAACCTTTTCTTTACCTTTTAAACTAGGACCTTTGTTATTTACTGGTGGGGTCTTGCTTCTACAAAATTTTGCAATATGTCCAATCTTTTTACAAGCATAACAAGTCACATTGTTTCTCTGAATAGCTTTCCCATATCCTATGCCAGTATGTGTTCTGCATTGATTAGATAGGTGTCCAAATCTTCCACAAATATAATATCTTACATTCATTCTACAGTTTTCTAAATTATGACCAACTTTGTTGCATTTAGAACATTGACCGGTGGGTGTATTAGTGTTCTGATAATTTCTAGATCTACAATGATTTTATCAATGGCCATACTTGTTAAAGTTAAAGCATTTCCCATTAAATTTGTAAGCATTAGGTTGTCTTACCGGTTTTCTATGATCATGATTGTTTCCAGTACTGAAGCTTTCACCAGCTTCAAAGCCAAGGCCATTTGTATCACCATTAGGTTTCTGATTTTTCAGCATGTCAACCAGTTCTTCTGAACTTTTCTTGAATTTCTCCTTGTGTTGATTTGCAGTAGTCAGTTCATTCTCCAAGATTCCTTTTTGTCTTATGAGTTCAGTTCTGTCATTTTGTGTATGCATCAAGTATGCCTTCAACATATCATTTTCATGACTGAGTCTTGTGTTTTTATTTCCAACATCATTTAGTCTTCTATCCAAATCATCTTCATTCTTCTTTCTATCTTCAATTTCTTTACAAAATCTCATAGTCATATCTTGCATCTCATTCTTCATTGTACAATTATCTTGTCTCAGTTGGTTCACTAGATCATTAAGAGTTTCCTTTTCATCTTCCTCATTCTTCATCTTCTCACAAAGTTCTCTTCTTTTATTCCTTGCTATGGTGAAATTTTCTTGAATTCCTTGAATAATATCCTGAGCAGCCTTCAAATCATCCTCAAGTTTGATATTCTTTACTTTTTCTACATCATAGTCTGAAAGAGTTATTTCCAATTGCTTTCTTAAATTTTCCATCTCTACCAATGTCAAGATCTTCCTCAAGTTGTTAAACTTTTGAAAATAGAGGACTAGACTCTGATACCAATTGTTAGGATTCTCAAAGATACTGAGAGGGGGGGGGGGGGTGAATTAGTATCTGACCGGTATAATAATTTTCTTAACTTATAACATAAAAAGCATATTAAAACTGTGCACCGGTAAACCAGAAATAATGCAGCAAATAAGAACAACAACCACAACATGAAAACCACACCATAACACAATATTTTAACAAGGAAACCCGGTGTGGGAAAAACCTCGGTGGGATTTGTGACCCACAATATTCACTTACTGGCCAATAAGAGAATATTACTACTTACAATAGGGGCCTGCACATGCAGGAAGGCCAAGTGCCTAGAGCTCACTGCTTAATTACAAAAGAAGTCACACTGACTTACAAAAATGGATTATACTAATCCAATGTCTTGTACTACTTCAGATCAGCATTTGCTATGCTAGATTCAGTACCGGTTTAAGCTCTACAATATACATAAACCCTTATCCAATAATTCACATATTAGGTCTGCTACCTTCTTTTCATACTTCACATTCTTCATCTATCATATCCTAAATGATCTACAATGATCTCATACATATATGAGTCATATTACAATCTGCCATGTTGGCTTACAAAATATTTTACAATTAATTACAAAATACATTTATACAAAATTCCTGTCAGCCAGGGTGCTAATAATCAATCTTTTTTGGGTGTCGGTGAACTGTATGCCGGTGCTCGTGCCTATGTCTACCTGCCAGTATCACATGATTGTAAGGTTGCCATCAATGACAATACCTTCAATCACCTACAATTTCTCATTGGAGTGTGCATTTGCCAACAGTTTTAGGTGGAACATTACCAGATTGAATAGTTGTATCAGTGTCCATTAGGATTCCCAAAGATACTGAGAGGGGGGGGGTGAATTAGTATCTAACCGGTTAGTGAATTTACTTGAATTAAAACATGTAAATCATATCAATATTGTGTACTGGTAAACCAAAAACAATGCAACAAACAAGAATAAGAACAACCACATGAAAAGAACACCATAACATAGTAGTTTAATGAGGAAACCTGATGTGGGAAAAACCTCGGTGGGATTTGTGACCCACAATATTCACTTACTGGACAATAAGGGAATATTACTATTTTACAAGAGGGGCCTGCACATGCAGGAAGGCCAAGTGCCTAGAGCTCACTACTCAATTACAAAAGAAGTCACACTAACTTACAAAAGTGGATTACATGAATCCAATGTCTTGTACTACTTCAAATTAGCATCTGCTATGCCAGATCCAGTACCGGTTTTAGCTCTGCTTCATACATAAACCCTTATCCTATAATTCACCTATCCTCTTATTTTAAATGTTCTACAATGATCTCATACATATATGAGTCATATTACAACTTTCCATGTCAGCTTACAATTATGTTACAATTAATTAGTAAATGTATTATCAACAAAATTCTTGTCGGCTAGAGTGTCAGTATCCATCATTTCACTGCCGGTGTTCTATGTGCCGGTGTAGAGTTTGTCATTGCTGGTGCCGGTATATTTGTCTTGCCAGTATCATATGATTCCAAGGTTGCCATCAATAATAAAACCTTCAATCACCTACAATTTCTCATTGGAGTGTGCATTTGCCAACAATCTCCCCCTTTGGCATTGATGGCAACACTCATGAGAAAAATAAAAAAGTGTTCAAAAATGATATCCAAAAATAGTCTGCCAAAAATGTCTTACCAAAACTGTATGCTCAAAACTGTGTGCTCCCCCTGAGTAGATGAACCATTTTTTCTCATTCCTCTACTCCCCCTTTGACATCAATGACAAAGGTTGTCATTCGCTGTTAGTGGAGTCTTTCCTAGTTTCTTGTAACCAGTGGGTTACAATCTGAAAAATGTCAGTCAAAACTAGATTTATTCCATTGCTGAATGTTTTGCAGTCTTTTATAGGCTCTTGAGTCCTCTGCATTGTACCAGTGAGTATGTGCATTTTCTCTTCCGATGTCTTTAATCCGAGACCCAGAGCCTCAGATATTTCTTTTCTCAAAGAAATAAGATACTCTAGTCTTGGACCAAGTCTGCATTTTAAGTCTTTTGCTTTGTCCTTTATTCTTTGTTTTTCATTTTCCAGTTTCTTGATTTTCTCTTCCTGCTCTGCAATTTTCTTCTCTAATTCCAAAAAATGAGTCTGATGTTCCAATCAGATTATCAACAATATTATTAATCTTTTCTTGTGCTTTTCTGATTTCTTTGTCAATATCCTCTATTAATACATCCATTTTACAAGTGTCCCTATACAATTTCTTGAAGTAAGAAATGATTTCAGTGAGTTCCGGTAAAAGAGTATCCATTTCCTCTTTGTTCTTATTCACAATTTCTATAAAGAATTTCTCTTTTTCCTTTATTTATCTCTCCTTAAATGTATCCTCATTTATTTTGTCCAGTGTTATTAGGTTGCCAGTTATATACTTAGATAATGTGTCTGATTGGCTCAAAGAATCTTTGTTGTCTATGTTACACTTTGGAGCTATCATCTTCAAAATTGGTAAAGTGTCATCTATAGTCTTATAGGCTTGTGCATTACACTCTGTTATTTTCTTTATTGAATCTAATAAGACCTCAATTACATTAGTAGGTCTGAATTATATCGTGGCCATACCAGATGTTTGTCCAACAGTGTTTACAATCTATAATCCGCCGGTTGTAGTTTTGCTTTCCTCTTTCTCTGGAGGATCTATTTGAGTTTTCATTTCTACAAACAAAATTTTAGGCTTTTCATTTTGGGCTGGTGGCACTATTTCTGTCTATACCTATGAAGGAGCCTATTGCTCTACCTATTTCTCTATGTTGTCCTCTGCCAGTGTTTCTTTTGTGTTGCCTGTTGCTGGTGACTCAGTTGGTTTTTTAGTTTCAGTAGTTGTTGGTGGCCCAATGGATGCATCAGTATGCACATCTATGGTCTTTTCTTTTCTAGTGTCTGGGGGTTCACTTGATCCTTCAGTTTGTTTTAGTTCCCCAATTTCAATGTTTTCTTCTACAATATTTCCTATCGGTGGCTCAGTTGCTACATCTGATTTCTCAGTTGATTCCTTATCCACCACAATATTGACTTCGTGAGTGTCAATGTTCATTGTATATAACACCTCAGAATTAGGATTTGTATCCTCATGTGGTGTGTCCATACTCTCAGTTGTCGGCTGATTATCAGTAGTGTCTACCAGTGGAGTATCTAGAGGCGGTGGGGGTAAGTTGTTTGTTATCTTTATACTGGGAGATCCACCTACCATGCCTTTTCCTTTGTCCCTGTCCTTTTGATATACCTTGAAGGTTTTAGGTTTTTGATACTCTTCCTATTTCTCTTTTTCTACCAAGAATATGTCCCATGCATCTATTGTTTCCTTTGTTACTTGATTAACCCTTCCTACCATCAATGCTATATGTCGGTGAGCAGTTGAGAATACTAATCGGTTAGCCTCAGAGATTAATTGATCTATCTCATTAGGTGAGTTAACAGGGTGTACTACAAGTAGTTTTTCAATCTTTATTTTCTTATCTAGCTCAACAATAGCTACTCTTCTAGCTTCTAGTCTATTATATAAATCTACTGGTATTTCATCAACAACTTGCATCAAAAATTTCTTGAAAATATCTAAGTGTAAGATTACATTGTTCTCTACTTTTTCTTTGTCATCAGTGGATAGTGTGTCATATAATTTGTTGATGTTCTTCAACTTTCCATCCTCTTTAATCTCACTGAGATGTTTATCAATGGGAGCAATAGTTTGTTGTGACTTCTTCTTGGGAGTCATCTTCTTTTTCTTTGGAGTTAATTTCTTTGTTGGGGGCCTCAATGCCTGTTGTTTCTATCTTGTCCTTTTTGGTGTAGGAGAAGGTGTTGGTGAAGGTTTTCTTTTCCTTTCAACTCTCCTAAATACAATAGGTATGTCATTTTCTGAAGAAGTTCCAATTGGTGAAAGATGAGTTTCCAGTTGAAGTGATTCCAACTCATTTTCAGTTATACCGGTTTGTTTTAGCACATCTTCTTTAATAGCTTGTGCCTATCGGGTTCATTTTCTAACAGTTGCCTCAACCTTCTTAATTATTTTCCTTGATTGAATTTGGCTTTCTATAGTTTCAGCACTACCAAATTCTTTTTCTTCTGGTTCCTTAGGAGCTTCCAGGAGGGCTTTTGCATAGGTTTCTATTATGTTGTCATCAGTCTCATACCCCATTTCAGTAACCCAGATGGTTCTAGGGATAACTGCCTCCATCCAAATTTCATCTTTCTTTATTACAAAATAGATTTCCTTTTGGTACTTGTCCATGATAGCTTGTGATAGCCTTACTCTTGTTTTCATTCGAGCCTTTAAGGCTTGAAAGTGCTCATTTATGGTTTTCTCCTTGTTTTCTCCCATATTGTTCAGCAATTGTGATAGTTGTTTTCCTATCGATATATCAAATCCAAAATCTTTGGCACCAATACTGGGTACTTGTTTGGTTATGTACAACATCAGACAAACAAGTAGGTTTCCAAATCTGAATGTTCCTTTTTTTTCCCTTTTGATCTTTCCTAGATTGTCTATTAGCTCATCTTTAAGCCATTCACATATGTCTATCCTTGCATTATCATTTACCATATCATACGCACTCTTAATACATAGGCTAGAAACTGAGTTTAACCTATTTGCATGTGTAGCCTTATAACCTAAGATCATACTGATAAATCTAATTTTTCTTCAATTAGATGAGGAGTCTCTTGTTGGTGGAGTGTTACTTTTTTCTTCCGGTGGAGGAGTAATCACATCAATATTATGATCTGACTTTCTAATCCATTGTTTTGAAAATTCTTGTTTTACCTCTTCAACTCTTTCTTTATCTTTCAAACTAGGACCTTTGTTATTTGCCAATGGAGCCTTACTTCTGCAAAATTTAGCAATATGTCCAATCTTGTTACATGCATAACAAGTCACATTGTTCCTTTGAATAGCTTTCCCATATCCTATGCCGGTATGTGTTCTGCATTGATTAGATAAGTGCCCAAATCTTCCACAAACATAACATCTCACATTCATTCTACAATTTTCTGAATTATGACCAACTTTGTTGCATTTAGAACATTGATGTGAGGCCCTACCCCGACTCAGCTTGACATTTTATGTTATTTACATATTGAGACTATTATGGATGCTTTATTTTATGCATTATGGATTTAGAACCTATATGATTCCATGATTTGGATCACATTGACGTATATTGATGCTTCATTTTATGCATTATGATGATGAAACTTTATATGTTACTAGAATAGAATTACTTTGAAATGGTGAATGTCATTATTGGAATTGCAGGACTTCATTTTGATGATAGAAAAAGGATGCTTATTTTGTGAATGGTTCAATTTTGAGAATTATAATAATTGCTTATGTGGAATCGAATTTGAATGAATGGGATATTGAATTATTATTGTCAAATGTATGAGTGTTTGATGTGCAATGAAATCCATGTATTTTATTATATATAATTGTGATTATTTGGAATTACTAATGTGCTTATTTAGATGTGCAGGAAAATTATCCATGTGACCTTTGAATAAATATGGAGAACCAAACCTAGACCAATGTACGTTTGTTAAGCCAGGGGTTGTCTATTTGGAGAGACAACACCCCGTTTGTAATGTATTTTATTTGTGAAAGTAAATGATGCATGTGTGTTAATTTGTTTTTATTTAATTGTGTAAACCTACAAGAGACAAATTCCATGTGTGATTTTTATATTGTATTTTATTGTGTCACTTGACACATGTGATGGTTAGTGTCATTGATTTTGACTTGTCTCTTGGAGGGAGTTTTGTTTCTACCAAAGCCATTCAAACACATGAGTGTGGTCCCAAATTTGCCTTGGGTAGGGAGTCTTGGGAGTGGTCAACTCAGCTTTGACCCGTAGGTTAACTTCAGTTGGGTTTCTAAGGGGTCAAATGGACTTCTAGGGTCAGTTTTAGGGCTATTCCAAAGGTCCAAAGGGTAGACCTATGGGTTAGGGGTATTTTTAACCATGTGACTACTCCCATGTGACTGTTTAGTCACCTCAAAAAGTGGTTTTCCCAAGGTGAGCGAAAATTCAACTTAGAAGGTTCCTCCTAGGATAGACAACCTTCCCTTTGATGTCAAACTCTCTTCCCCATCCTCTCTCACCTTTTTCCTTTCCAGTTTTAGTAATATGTAAGAGGTTGGGAAGAGCAACCAATGGGAACTCTCACCTTACCCTAGGGGTTGGGAAGTGTGTGAGAGGCCTTCTTAGGCAAGGATTAGGGACTTAGTGAGTAATCACCCACTCTCCATTGTTGGAGATTATGCATTTTTTTTGAAAATTAGTTGTAAGATAGAATTTTGGGAAGTGTTGGAGAAAAGTTTGTGTAGATTTGGGCAGCTCATTCCCAACTAAGTCTAACATACCTATTGGTAGATTAAGGTTGGTTTTACTTCCTTTTGTTTATGTTGGTTATGTTGTTTTTGAAAGAAAGAAATGCTTGTATGAAGAGATGTGTATATGTAATTTGTTTGTAGGAGAAAAATGTAAATGTTCATTTCCATGTTCATTGTTTATGTGTTCTTGTTTTGGGAGTGTCCAAGGCCTCCTACTCTTGGGAGGGTAGGATGGTCTTGGGGTGGAAGAAGTATGACAGCCTTGGATGAGAGGCTCTCCTTATGGAGAGTGATCTCAAGGGTGTCCTTTGTGACCCTTGCTGCATAGCCTTGTGTATGCATTTGGGGGTCATAACGGGAGAAAATATGGCTTTTATGCCTTTGGGGGGGCATAAGGTGTGGAGATGAAATTTGTTGTATTTTGTTTTGCCATGAGGTGGCTTGAGTTGTATTATGCTTGCAATCTCCCCAATGGTACTTGGTCCACTTCCACCCGTGGAAAGTTCATCACAAGTTGTGGTGAGAGTGTAGCTTGGGATGGGAAAATGCATGTTGAGTGTTTGCCCCTTATTTGTTGTGTTGGTTGTTTGTTTGTAACCCGTCTAGTGCTTGGTTCTCCAAGCTCGGGGGTGGCTTCTAGTAAGCCTAGGTTGGGAGGTGAGCTCTCCATGGTCAAGTTGTGTTTTATTGCAGGTTGCTTGGGATGGAAAAGAAAGGATAAAGGGATTTGTTGCTGTTTTATGTTGCAGAAAAGTTTAAGGGAAAAATGTGTTTAATATTGTAGCTTGCAAAAAAAAAAAAAGAGTCGTTGTTGTATTTATATCCCAAGGAAAAGAAGAGTATGTATTTCTTTTTATTCATATTCCTATGGAAGGGAAATATTAGCTGGGTTTTCAAACCCATTTGTATTATTATTACTTTGTATTTTAATTTGCTAATGAAATGTATTTCTCCTATTTTGGTTAGTTTTGCAAAAAGGGAAGATGAAATATAAAAGCTTTTATTTGAATCTTCATTTTAAAAAAAAATATAAAGTTGTTGCATTTATGTTTATTCTGCAAATAAATTAGTTCTGTTATTACATGTTCATCTATGTTTATTTATGTTGTTGAAAATAAATTAAATCTGTTATTGTGTGATCATTTATGTTTATTTGTGCTACTGCAAATAAAATAAATCTGTTATTTATTCTTTTATTTATTGCAGAAAATAATTCCTATTGTAGTAGCCTATTTTATTTTTTTTTAAAAAGAGAAAAGAGGGTTAGCATTTTGATTTAGTTCTGTTGTTAAACCAAAAAGGATTACATTTAAGTTGTTTTATGTGTATTTTAAATAATAGTTTTCAGAATGCTTTAAGTTGAAAAAAAAGAGGGAGAATGGAATATTAAACTCATATTTTCAGCCTTATAGAAAGTAATATTTCACCCATTACCTTGCTGTAACTAATGGTAATAATTTTTGCATGTGTATTAAGATTTATTTAAAAAAAGAAAAAACCATAAATTGCCTAAGTATGTTATTGAAAATATATATATATATATATATATATATATATATATGTACATGTTTATACATCAAAATACATTAACCCTGGAAACCTATATATCTCTTAAACAAAATGATATAGATATATATATGTACATATATATTTATATATATATATATATATGATAAACATATTTAAAAAAAAAAAAACTTTTAATTAAAAAAAACTTTTTGCAAAAAAAATCGGGGGTTTGGGAAGAGCTGAACCACTGTGAAAAAACACAGTGGCCGACACGGCTCGGGCCGCCACTGTGGTTTCCCATAGTGGACGACACAGGGACCACCACTGTGGGCAACCACAGTGGTGGCATGGGGCCTTCCACTGTGGGTAACCACAGTGGAAAGGTGCCCGGCCGCCACTATGTTTACCCATAGTGGGTGGCGCTCGGCCGCCACTGTGGGGAAACATAGTGGCGTCCGGGGTTATCTCCGCCCGATGCTCCCTATACAGTACACCCTCCACCGCACCGCTTCCTCCCCCTCTACGAAAACACACGGCTCAGCGCTGCGCACCCGTCGTGGAAAAAAAATAGAGTGTCGCCTCCCATGGCCACCGCTCCCACACCTGCGCACACACACACACAAAAAAAAACATTACACACACACACAGCACACAAAAGAAAATATTAATGTTATCACACACATGCCCTAACCCTAATTTCAAGTTAGGGCAAGTACACATAGGTTTTAAAATAAGATATGTGTGGGACTGGTGTAATTAAAAAGAGAAATTAGGGTGAGTATGCCTATATTCTCACATTTGGGTTTTATGGGTTTATTTTTATATAAAATAAAATGTGCCTCATCTTCTCATATAGTTGTGTTCTTTTGTTTTTTTTTAAAAAAATATATATAAATGAGTGTCTAGTTAAAATATGTATTTAAATGTATTTATAAAAAAAATATATGGGAATATATATATATATATATATATATATATATACAACAAAATATAAAGGTATAATCCCATCTTTAGGAAATTTTATATTATAATATAATATCAAAGGATATATTTTTTTTTTAAAAATACCTTGTTAGTATTTATCCTGAGTGGAATTAATTATTTATATAGGCCAAGCATTAAGTGTCTTTTATAGGGTAAAATTTCGTTATGGACCCCATTAACCCCTTTAATCAAATTTTAGACAAATTACGCATATTGTTATAATAGACTTAGATTTACTTAAATCTAAGAGCTAGGACAAATTTATTCAGACCCTAGGTAATTGAAGAACTATAAGAGATTATTGATCAATTAATTTTGAGATTATTTGTTAAGTTTGAGATTTTAATTATTTATTAATGGAAGTTAGTAACAACTCTTTTGGAGAATTAATATTAGCTCGCTTATAACTTAGATTTTTTTATCGCCTAATTAATTTAGTAGTTTGATTCACTCAAAACATAGTTAAGACAAAACTAGTTGCATTATTATAATTAAGTTAGTCGTACTAGGTTAAGTATTTAAAAAAAAAAATTATTCTATTTGTGCCCAAAAGTTTGGGCATGACAATTGATCGGTGGGTGTATTAGTGTTCCGATAATTTCTAGATCTACACTGATTTTCTTTATGACCATACTTGTTACAGTTAAAGCATTTGCCATTAAATTTATAAGCATTAGGTTGCCTTACCGGTTTGCTATGATCATGTGTGTTTGCAGTACCATAGCTTTCACCAACTTCAAAGCCAAGGCCATTAGTGTCACCATTAGGTTTTTGATTCTTTAGCATGTCACCAAGTTCTTTTGAGCTTTGCTTGAATTTCTCCTTGTGTTGATTTGCAATAGCTAGTTCCCTTTCCAAGTTTCCTTTCTGTCTCATGAGCTCATTTGTGTCATTTTGTGTATGCATCAAATCTGTCTTCAGCATATCATTTTCATGACTAAGTCTTGTGTTTTCATTTCCAGCATCATTTAGTCTTCTGGCCAAGTCTTCTTCATTCTTTTTCCTATCTTCAATTTTTTTGCAAAATCTCATAGTCATATCCTGCATCTCATTCTGTGTTGTACTGATCTCTTGTCTTAGCTTGTTTACCAGATCAGTAAGAGTTTCCTTTTCATCATTCTCATTTTGCATCTTTTCGCAAAGTTCTCTTCTCTTATTTCTTGCAATGGTAGAATTTTCTTGAAGTACCTGAATGATATCCTAAGCAGCCTTTAGATCATCTTCAAGTTTGATATTTTTCAACTTTTCTGCATCATAGTCTGAAAGAGATGTTTTCAATTGTTCTCTTAAGTTTTCCATCTCTACCGGTGTCAAGATCTTCCTCAAGCTGTTAGGCTTTTGAAAATAGAGGACCAAGCTCCGATACCAATTATTAGGATTCCCAAAGATACTAAGAGGGGGGGGGTGTGAATCAGTATCTAACCGGTTAATGAATTTACTTGAATTAAAACATGTAAAGCATATCAATACTATGTACTGGTAAACCAAAAACAATGCAGCAAACAAGAATAACAACAACCACATGAAAAGCACACCATAACATAGTAGTTTAATGAGGAAACCCGGTGTGGGAAAAACCTCTATGGGATTTGTGACCCACAATATTCACTTACTGGCTAATAAGGGAATATTATTGTTTTACAAGAGGGGCCTGCACATGCAGGAAGGCCAAGTGCCTACATCTCACTACTCAATTACAAAGGAAGTCACACTGAATTACAAAAGTGGATTATACAAATCCAATGTCTTGTACTGCTTCAAATTAGCATCTGCTATGTCAGATCTAGTATCGGTTTTAGCTCTACTTCATACATAAACCCTTAACCTATAATTCACATATTAGGTCTGCTTAATTTTGCCTATCCTCTTATTTTAAATGTTCTGCAATGATCTCATACATATATGAGTCATATTACAACTCGCCATGTCGGCTTACAATTATTTTACAATTAATTACAAAATGTATTATCAACAAAATTCCTGTCGGCCAGAGTGTCAGTATCTATCCTTTCACTGTCGGTGTTCTGTGTGCTAGTGTAGAGTTTGTCGTTGCCAGTGCCGGTATATTTGTCTTGCTGGTATCATATGATTACAAGGTTTCCATCAATTACAAAACCTTCAATTACCTACAATTTGTCATTGGAGTGTGCATTTTCCAATAGTGTCATTCTTCTTCTTCCTCTTTGCAGTACCGGATGCAGCTAAAGTGGTTACTTTTGGTGCTTGCTTATGTGCTGGTATTTTGAATGTAACCTTCCTAACTGGTTGCTTTTTAGCTTCTACCTTTGTTTCCTCTATTTTCTTCCTTACAACCTTCTTGAATTCCAATGGTGTGTCATCCTCAGATCCAAATTCTATTATAACAAGCTCAATGTGTACTTCTGGATTCTTCCTCTTCCTGCCTTTCTCTAGGATAATATCAATTAATTCCTTAGTGTCCTATAAGACATTCTCAACAAATTTGCTAACCTTTCCTTTTTGCTTCTCTCTCTTCTTCCAGTTGAACTCTATTTCAACCTCATGTGTTTTCTATTGTGCAATACCATAGGGCTTCTCTGCCTCATCAATAGGTGCATCAATCAACATTTTTGTATAAGCATCAAGAATTTGTGCATCCACTTCATAGCCCATCTCCTTAATCCAAATCTTTCAGGGCTTAACTGCTTCCATAAGTGTTTCATCATTTTCACTATGAAGGATATGTCAGTTGAATATTTTCCTGCAAAATGCTTAGGAAGACTTACCCTAGACTTCATAGATTTCACGAATGCCTTGGAATATCACCATACTGTTGGTATTTTGGTATGGTTTTGTCATTGATGTCAACACCTACTAAACACTTATCAACTCTGGCACTTTGGAGAATCAACAACATTCACCGACAAGCAAATGACTCATGCACAGTCATCAGTATTTGGTACAATGACAAGATATAATGATCACCGACACTTAGAATGATATGGAAAACACTTAGTAATGTTGAAGACATTGTTTGGACATCTTGTCTTGGAGAATTGTTTTTTTTTGGTATATTCATATTTACATATTTGTTGTTACCGGAAAATAGGTCTAGGTTACACCGGTAGGTTTATCTTTTCCAGATCAGTACAACACGCTATGGAGATGATTAATTATTGTTGTAAATGCATTAAGCCGATATGTTGAATCAGTTATTGCATCGAATATAGTATTGTTTGTAAAATGTTTTTATTGTAATATCTTGTAGAGCTGACCTACTAAAATTGGTCTTAGGTTATGGTATAAATGTAAGATCAAAGGTGTAATGCGAAAAAGGATTATGTTAAGGTATATGCGAGAATAAGCAAAGATATACATAGAGACATCATTTGAAGATTGAAGGAGGGTTTTTGTGAAGACAATCAGAACTATATTGGTACTGAATCCAGCATATGAAGATCTTATTTTGTGCAGTACATTCTTATTGGATTTAACCATCCAACTATAGTCAGTGTGACTCCCATTTTGTGATTGAGTAGTGAGCTCTAGGCACTTGGCCTTTTTGCATGTGCAGACCCTATTTATGTACACTTACTATCTGCAGTAGTATCATCTGATTGTGGGTAAGGTTTCCCACCATGGTTTTTCCCCTTACGAGGTTTCCACATACAAATATTGTTGTTATGTGTTGTGGATGACTTTGTATTTATGTTTCATGCACTAATCCTTACCGGTATAGCAATTAACTGTTAAAATTGACTACTGACATATTAAACTGGTTTACCGGTATTAAGCATTAAGTTGGTTAAGTTGTTTTTGGTTTGAATTTATTTGATAACTGTTTCACCCCCTCCCCTCTCAGTTGTCTTTGGGACCTAACAATTGGTATCAGAGCCTAGTCCTCTTTTGCAGAAGTTTAACAGCTTGAGGAGATCCAATGTCTACTAGCTATTTCAAGAAGGACAGTCCTAAACTTGATGGAACCAACTATGGCATATGGAAGATCAGAATGGAGACACATCTAAATTGCATTGGAAAGGACATCTGGGATGTTACAAAGAATGTTTATATTGCTCCTACTCAGAGTCAGCCCACTCCACCCAACTTGACTAAAGATGAAGTAAATGATTGCAAAGCAAGAGAAGCACTTTTGAGCGCATTATTAGATCAACAAATCATGGGACTATCAGATAGGTCTACTGCTAAAACTATTTGGGATAATTTGGAAACACTGAATGAAGGAGATTCCATGGTCAAAATTGCAAAACTTGAAAGCGTCTGAGTCAAGTATGAACATTTGAAAATGGAAGAAGATGAAAGGATTTCTTCTTTTATGGAAAGAGTAAATGAGATTGTTTTGGGTATTAAATGTTGTGGAGGAACCTTAAGTGAGGATGAAATTGTTTCAAAAGTTTTAAGAGGATTGCCACCAACATATAAAATGAAAGTCACTGCTATAAATGAGTTAAGAACAATGCTTAATACATCAGTAACTAGGGATACATTGATTGGGGAACTTTCAGCTTTTGAAATTGAAGAATTTGGTCTTGTTGCTACTATAAAGATAGATTTGGCCTTTAAAGCATCAACATCATCTGCTCCATCATTTGACAAATCTGATTGGAAAGCCTTTTATGCAAGAGAACTTGAAGAACTTGAAGCATTATTTGCAAGGAAAATGCCTAAAGGTCTAGTTGGAATTATGTATGAAGGTAAAACACCCTTTAAATGTTTTAACTACAATAAGATTGGTCATATGGCTTCAAGATGCCCTGATAGACATGCTAGACTAAGAGAAGAAGCTAGAAGAACATACAAGCCTAACCTTGAATATCAGAGATACAGATTTAAGAAGAATAAAGACAAATCTTGTTACATTGCTGATGAAGATGTGACTGATGATTCTGATGAGTATCCGACAGGAAATGGATGGGTTTTTTTTGCTATAATAGAAGATCAACTAGCACCTACTGCTCAACCGGTAGACCAAGCCTTGGTAGCTAAAGTTGAAGTAAAGGATGAATGAATCATTGATTTAGGATGCTCACATCATATGATAGGAGAAAAAGGTAAATTCTTGAACTGTCAAGAATACAATGGAGGCTTAGTGAGATTTGGAGATGACAAAGATTGTTTAATCAAAGGTAAGGGTACAATATCTCTTGATGGTAAGCATAACACTGACGATGTTTACTATGTTGAAGGATTAAAGCATAATTGATGTAGAGGGTAGGAGGATCTTACTCAAACACCTAATGAATCTTACCCACACCCACATAACTCACTCCTCAAGACCTCTCATTGGTCAAACACATCACCTCTGATCCCCTACTCTCCACATAATAGAATAACACCCAACACACTGTCTCACTATTTTAGGACAGCCAAAAGCATAAATGACAATATTTGTTGACCAAACAACTCATAAAACTCTCTTCCTTTCGTTTCACACATTACCAATATACTCAAGACACTCACAAATCCTATTAGGCTCTATCCATTTCCATACATACTCCACTAAACCATTAAACACAACTTTGAAATTAAATAAACAAAATATACCTTCTTGCTGTCCTTCTTGATAGACTCGTACTCAAAGATCTATAACTTTTGCAAAAAAAATTATTTACTCAATCTCTTCAGTGAGATTCTTCCAAAATTTACAAAGATCCAACGGTTCAGTGATGAGATATTGCCCTCGCATCAGGACTATTGCAGTCACACCCCAAATCTGACTATTTTTCAGTCTGAAACCTTCATGAAGCACGTGCCAAATCCATCATGGAACCCTGCATACACCATGGACAGGTAAAATACATCCTTACCCTCATCCCTACCCAAAATGAGGATTGGTTATGCATCAAAATAAAAGATACTACATTTATGAAGCCATTGGTTACCCTAAGCCAGGGTTCTAGCAGATTTTATGAAAATGCAAATAACTTTGGTAAAACACAATGAAAATTAATGCCACCACCTCCAAAGTAGATTTAATTCATTCCTCTATCACCTCTAATCAATAATCTCTTAGAATACAAAAATTAAATGTATCAAAACCAATGAGAGATCTGACTGTCACATTAAAAACTCAGAAAATGCACATAAAAATATGGTTTTTATTGCTCCAAATGATTGCCTTTGACCAAACACTCACCATCTCTCAATGTCATTTTTTTACAACCTTTTATAGCACTTTTGGCCTTCAAGACTGAACCATAACCACCCAACTACCTCTAACCACCTATTTTTGTCATTTTTTTGCAATTTTGACAATAAAAGTTGCTCAAAAAGTTATCATTTGACAAACAAAGTTGTCAATATGAAACAACTTGACCCCTAACTCTACCAACACATAAAAATGGTCTTAAGATGACCTTATAAAAATTTCAAAATATTTTTATTCATCACAAAACTATTCTACCCTTCAAAATCCAATTTTAGCCCTTTCTAGGCCTAATTGTCAATTTTGACAATTTTACACTTTTTGACCTTTCTATTACAATTCATTGCATTTATTAGCTCTATTGGACATCATTACATTGTTTTAAGACCTTAAAGGCCTTTTATACTTCATTTCTCATTGATTCTTCATGAGGGTCTATCAGTGACCCTAGTGCACCTTGCCTCCATAGGTCTTTATAGGTGCTCCATAGTTGCTCCTACACCAATAATCTTTTGAGTGTTGGTCAATTAGTTGAGAAAGGATTTCAGTTACAATTTAAAAATGGAAAATGTAAAATAATGAACAGAACTGGTTTGGAAATTGCAACTGGTAATCAGACTAGAGGTAATATCTTTCATTTGAATAGCAGTGAAAAGACATACTTGATTGCACATATAGATGAAAGTTGGCTATGGCATAAAAGACTTTGTCATGTAAACTTTGATTGCATGGTGAAAATTAGTACTACTAAGGCAGTTAGAGATTTACCTAAAATTGTCAAACCTCATAATACAATATGTAAGGAATGTCAATTTGGAAAACAAGTTAGAGCTAGTTTCAAAAGTATTCCAGAAAAATCCAATAATGTTCTTGATTTAATTCACATTGATTTATGTGGTCCAGCTAGAACTAAAATCTTACAAGGTGATAGATATTTTATGCTAATCATTGATGACTACTCTAGAATCTATTGGGTTACTTTTCTTAGAGAAAAATCATAAGCACTTGGAAAGTTTAAAGTGTTCAAAGCAATGGTAGAAAATGAAATCGGTAAGAAAATAAAATGTCTAAGATCATATCAAGTAGGAGAATTTACATCTAAGGAGTTTAATACATTCTGTGAAGTAAATGGAATCAGAAGACAACTATAAGCACCTCAGACACCACATCAGAATGGAGTTGTTGAAAGGAAAAACTGAACTATCTTGGATGCAACAAGAAGTATGTTATCAGAAGCAAACCTACCACATGTATATTGGAGAGAGGCAGTCAGTACATCGGTCTATACATTCAACAAAGTTCACATCAAAGGTGAAATCGGTAAGACCCCTCATGAACCATGGTTTCGTAATACTCCTACTCTTAAATATTTTAGAATATTTGGAAGCAAATGTTACATTAGAAGAGATGAGTATATTGGGAAATTTGATCCTAGAAGTGATGAAGGAATATTTCTTGGTTATTCATCTAAGAGCAAGGCATATAGATGTTTTAACAAAAGATTGCAGAAAATTGTTGAAAGTACAAATGTAAAGATTGATGAACAATTCAGAGGAACTTCAAGGTATATAGACTCTGAACTGGCACTAGAAATTTTGACAAATGAACCTACTCTAAATCCACCGGTATAGAATGAAGATCCAGTTACCTCGATATCATCTGAAGATTCCACAGTAACTGAGGAACAACAACAAACAAAGACACCCCAATATGTAATCATTCTGAAGATCAGATAATTGGAAACAAGTTTAAAGGAGTTATGACAAGAGGAAGATTGGCAAATGAAGAGGTATGTCTTATTTCTCAAATTGAACATCATCAGTTAATGACGCATGTGAAGATAAATTTTGGATTAAAGCTATGGAAGAAGAATTAGAACAAATTGAGAAAAATAACACTTGGACATTAGTTCCTCAGCCTAAAGATAAAAAAGTAACTAGAACCAAATGGGTATTCAGAAACAAACTTAATGAAGATGGTAAGGTTGTCAGAAATAAAGAAAGACTAGTGTGTAAGGGATATTCTTAGAAGGAGTTGATTACAATGAAACCTTTGCACCAGTAGCTAGAATTGAGGCAATCAAATTATTTTTGGCTTTTATAGCACATAAGAACTACAAAGTATATCAAATGGATATTAAATGTGCATTTTTGAATTAAGATCTTGAAGAGGAAGTCTACATTGAACAACCTGATGGATTTTCTTTGACAGATGAAAATGATATGGTTTGCAGGTTAAGAAAAACTTTGTATGGATTGAAGTAAGCTCCAAGAGCTTGGTATGCAAGATTGGATAAGTATCTTTTGAAGATTGGTTTTACTAAAGGAAATGCAGACAACAATTTATATTATAAAGTGACTAATGATGATATCTTGATTATAGAAGTATTCATTGATGATATAATCTTTGGAGGAGAAGATGGATTATGTAAAGAATTTTCTATTGAGATGCAGCAAGAATTTGAAATGTCTATGATTAGAGAAATAAAATTCTTTTTAGGATTGCAGATTTCACAGACTAATAAAGGTATATTCTTGAGTCAATCCAAGTACTTAAAAGAGTTACTAGAGAAATTTGGGATGGAGAACTCTAAACCGGTAAGCACACCTATGACAACAAATGACAAATTATCACTAAGGGATGAGTCTACACCTATTAATCCAACTAGATAAAAATCTATGATAGGAGGTTTACTGTATTTAACACAAACTAGACCTGATATTATAAATGCAGTATTTATTGTTTCAAGATTTCAAAGTAATCCTAGAGAAAATCATGAATCAGCAGTAAAAAGGATTTTCTGGTACTTACAAGGCACTATAAATCTTGGATTATGGTATCCTAGTGATGAAAACTTTGAATTATGTGCATACACGGATGTAAATTGGGTAGGAGATGTGGATGATAGAAAAAGCACCACTGGCGGAGCATTCTTTCTTGGAAACAGACTAGTTTCTTAGTTGAGTAAGAAACAAAGTTGTATATCTTTATCAATAGCAGAATCAGAATATGTTGCAGCAGCAACTAACTATACACAAGTACTATGGCTTAAGCAAATGTTGAAAGACATAAAGGTAAAATACAAAGAACCTATTACTATCTATTGTGATAACACTACAACAATTGATATATCTAAGAATCTGGTATTACATTCTAAAACCAAACACGTTTCTATCAAATTGAATTTTCTAAGGGAAAATGTTGAAGAAAAGGAAATAAAACTAGTTTATGTGAATATTAAAGAGAAGATTGTAGATATCTTTACTAAACCTCTGCCTAAGGAGACTTTTGAATATCTCAGAGATCAGCTTGGGGTCATACCCCCACTGGTAGAGACTCAGGAAGTTGATGATTGTCATCAACCGGCAGAATTAACAGAAATCTTTTATTCTGGCTTTTATGGGAAGCTACTTCTTAGGGGGAGTAGTTGGTATACTAAAGTGATTGGTATTTTGTGTATGAACTTGGCTTGGTAAGTTATTTTGTTGTAACTTTGGTATTTGATGTCAAAGGGGGAGAGATTGGTATGGAAAAACACAAGGAAAACACATGTTGCTCCTAGGGGGAGAGATTGTTGTTTGGGAGAGATTATTACTCTCAGTATCTGTATTTTGATTTCTAGTTATGATCTTTTTTTGAACATTGTTGGTTTTTGGTATTTGGCATTTCTGTTTTGGCACTTTGATGGTTTTTCCATCTTGTGTTGCCATCAATGCCAAAGGGGGAGATTGTTGGTATTTTGGTATGGTTTTTTCATTGATGTCAACACCTACTAAACACTTATCAACTCTGGCACTTTGGAGAATCAGCAACATTCACCGGCAAGCAAATGACTCATGCACAGTCACTGATATTTGGTACACTGACAAGATATAATGATCACCAACACTTGGAATGATATGGAAAACACTTGGTAATGTCGAAGACATCGTTTGGACATCTTGTCTTGGAGAATTGTTTTTTTTTGGTATATTCATATTTTCATATTTGTTGTTACTACCAAATAGGTCCAAGTTACACCGGCAGGTTTATCTTTTCCAGATCAGCATGACACGCTATGGAGATGATTAATTATTGTTGTAAATGCATTAAGCCGACATGTTGAATCGGTTATTGCATCGGATATAGTATTGTTTGTAAAATGTTTTTATTGTAATATCTTGTAGAGCCGACCTACTAAAATTGGTCTTAGGTTATGGTATAATAGTAAGATCTTATTTGTAAGATCAAAGGTGTAATGCAAAAAAGGATTGTGTGAAGGTATATGTGAGAATAAGCAGAGCTATACACACAGACATCATTTGAAGATTGAAGGAGGGTTTTTGTGAAGACAATTAGAACTACACTGGTACTGAATCAAACATATGAAGATTCTATTTTGTGCAGTACATTCTTATTGGATTTAACCATCCAACTGTAGTCAGTGTGACTCCCATTTTGTGATTGAGCAGTGAGCTCTAGGCACTTGGCCTTTCTGCATGTGCCGACCCCATTTATGTACACTTACTATCTGCAGTAGTATCATCGGATTGTGGGTAAGGTTTCCCACCGTGGTTTTTCCTCTTACAAGGTTTCCATGTACAAATATTGGTGTTATGTGTTATGGATGACTTTGTCTTTATGTTTCATGCACTAATCCTTACTAATATAGCAATTAACTGTTAAAACTGACTACTGACATATTAAACTGGTTTATCGATATTAAGCATTAAGTTGGTTAAGTTGTTCTTGGTTTGAATTTATTTGACAACTGATTCACCCCCCCGCCCTCTCTCAGTTGTCTCCAGGACCTAATAGATACCTTATCATCTCTCTGACTACCTAAAGCAACAATTGACTGTTTCAGTTGTCTTCCCACTGTGATGTCAAATGCCCATTGCCTTTTACCAAAACTTGGTGTATCATTCATGAAAAATAATACTAAGTAGACTATTAAGTTTCCATACCAGAAGGCTCCCTTCTTTTCTCCCCTAATCTTCCTAGGTTTATTAATAACTCATCTAACATCCAGCCACATAGATCCAATTTTACATTTTCTCTCATCATTTTTTATGTAGCCAAAATGCAAGAACTAGAAATAGAATTCAGTCAATTTGACTAAGCTACCTTATATTTGATGATCATGCTACTGAATTTGATGTCTGTGTCGGTAATAATGTTTATCCTCATAGATCTCCTGTCAGATGTCTTGCCGATGATTTTGTTCATGAAATCATTCAAAACCTTCTTATTTGGATGTTTCCCAACTGATGGTAAACTAGTGATTGCACAGATGACTTCCTTGGTGATTTTGTAAGGTTTATCTAGCCAGATAAACTCCCCATGTACTCTGCTCAAAACATACCTAATTATCTCATCTTCAAATTCTATAATGTCCAAAATGTTGGTAAACCCTAAGTCTTTAATAGGCTTGTATGCCAGTTTGATCTTTCCAGATTCTCCCATCAGCTTGCTCATGTACATGCCCTTTATTTCATATGTTCCCAAGTCCTCTATGTGACAATGTGTGTATGCCCTAACATCTTCAATATAGACAACTCCCTCTAGAACACGAGAAAATGCTCCAATCAAATCTTCCAGGGTAGCCACATGTAGATACCACTTGAAAATTGGCCCAGGGTAGTCCTTAACCTTTCTACTACAATCAGGTTTGCAACAAAGATAGGAATAGATGATGATCTTGCATCCATGTTTAAAGATAAATACCTGTTGATCGCTTTCGATAAAAACCCTTAGGAAATTCTTCTAGATGTCAGTGAAATCACTCAAGAAGAAATATGATTTCTCTGAAATGCCTTGATCACTCTTAGTCACTCCTAATCACTCTGAAATCACTCTAAATGCAAGGTGATCAATAATGAAGTGAATGCATCCTTTCAACCTCTGAGAGAAACCCTAATCTTCCATTGACATAAATGACTGTCGATGAAAGATACCAGATCTCGAACATAATATATCCATGGTGGATAAGCATCTCCAATGTCTGGAACATCTTCCAGAACATCTTCATGAAATTTGCCTACCCCTAGGGCATCTGCCTCAGTTACCAGATGAGCTACCTACCGATGTAGGAGAAACCTCCTCTATCGGATAAGTAACCAGTGCATTTCCATCTAATGATAGTTCTTCGGTCTTCCTAACCCATCTTTGAGTATGATCTTGTCAGATTTCACTAACCTTCACTTTCCCTTTCTCATTTGATCCTCCATTACCAACTGGTGGATTTATGTTTCCACAAAATTTAGCAATATGCCTAACTTCATTACATGCATAACATGTAACATTGTTCATTTTAATTGCTTTGCTAAAACTGATGAAATTGCTTGACCTGCATTGACTAGCCATATGTCCAAACTTTCCACGTGCGTAGCATTTAACATGCATTCTGCAATCTTCTATCTTATGACCATACTTATTGCATTCAGAACATTTACCGGGAGCAGAATCAAGGTTCTAATTTGCTTTGTTTCTACATTATCTAGCCATGTGACCAAATCTATTGCAAACAAAACATCTACCATTGAATTTATAAGCATTAAATTTCCTTACCAGTACCTTATGGTTTTGATCTTCATTAGCAGTACCAAACTTTGTCCTTTCTTAAATCCAAGTCCATTGGAATCTCCAATCTTCCTTTTACTCTTCAATAACTCATCTAGTTGTGCTGAGCAAATCTTGAATTTTTCTTTATACACACTTGCAGTAGTTGAATCTTCTCTCAGACTTATCATTTGCCTCTCAAGCTCTTGTTCATTACTCTGGGATTGTACTAAATCAGTTTTCAACATATCATTCTCATGAACCAACCCACCACATTCTTCAAATTTATTTTCGGGGATACAACAAGATTTTCTTCCTTTTTCTTTTGGTCCTCAATCTCCTTAGACATTCTCATAGCTATAACTTGCATTTCATTTTTCATAACCATGTTCTCCTGACTCAATTTTTGACATTGTTCCTTAAGTGCATCTTTCTCTTCATCATCCTGATTTTGCAAAAGTTCCTTCCTCTTAGCTTGAATAGATGATAACCTACCTTGTAGGACAAGAATGAATTCCTTAGTAGAATTAAATTCATCTTGTAGCTTTAAGTTCTTCAACCTTTCAACATCATAATCTTCAAGTGCCATCTCAAGTTGCTTCTCCAAAGCCATATCCATGGAATCCAGATTCAGGATCTTCCTCAAGTTGCTAAACTTCCTTTGAGGCTGTGAGGCCTCACCTCGACTCAGTCTGACATTCAGTGGATTTTATATTTAGACTATTATGGATACTTTATTCTGATGCATTTTGAGACTTAGTACTTATATGATTTAGGATTTGGATAACATTGCTATGATTTGATGATTTACTTATATGCTTTATGAGATAGAACACTACATGATTGTTAGATAGGATGATATTGCAATGATAGATGTCATTATTGAATTTGCAGGACTTTACTCTAAATATTGAACTATGATGTATGGTTAAGTTTATGTGAGTTGGGATGAAGTTGCTTATGAGAATTTGCTTGATAAAAGATGTATTCAATCTGTGCTGATGAAAATTGTATGCAAGTGATGATGTGCATTGTTATTCCTTTGAATTATATTATATGTGGATATTTGAAAGTACTAATGTGTTAAATGAGATGCGCAGGAAATTTACCATGTGACCATGGAAATTACAGAGAACCAAACCTAGACTTATGTATGTTCGTAAGCCAGGGGTTGTCTATTTGGAGAGACAACACCCCGTTTGTGTTGTATTTTATTCGTAACAGTATATGTTGCATGAGTGTTAAGTGTTATTTAAATTTAATGTGTAAAACCACAAGAGACAATTTCATGTTTTATTTTGTAAAAGTGTTTTATTTGTGTCACTTGACACATGTGTAGATTTAAATTTAAATGTTTTAATTGGTCTCTTGGTGGAAAGTGTTTAATTATAGTTCTTCTTAAATAAAATAATGTGTTGTGATAAATACTTTGGGAATATAATATTTGGGGTGGTCAACATATGTTTGACCCGAAAATAAACTTCAGAGGGGTTTAAAATGGGTTAAATGAACACCTAGGGGTAGTTTAATAGGGTTTCCTAAAGCCCATAAGGTATACCTAGGGGTTAGGGGTATTTTTAGGCAAGTTTCTACTTTTTAATGATCTTTTTAACGCTTTAAAAATTGGCTTTTTTGAGTTGTGCGAAAATTGAAGATTAGAAGTTTAAATCTAATTAAGATTTTTCCTTTTGGGATGAGAGTCTTTTTGCATTCTGCTTTTCTTTCCTTTTTAGTTTTTGGAAACTTGTGAGAACTCAGAGAATGAGCTTCTTAAGCAAGATTTTTGGGAATTGAAGGGTAATCACCCACTCTCCATTTTTGGAGACAAGAGAAATTTTGAAAAGAAAATAATAGGATGGAATAGAAAAATTGACTAAGGGTAGAAGGAAAAAGATTCGTGGATTGGGCAGCTCCTCCTCAAATATCATAATACCTTTGGGCAGATTAAGGTTGGTTTCAATTATTCATTATAATGTCTTCTTCTTGCTTATGTCTGGAAGTATGTTGGTGTAAGAAATCTGTGTTCTTGAATGTTTCTTTTGAAATTCATTTGGTATTTTTGCATTATGATTTGTTTGTGTTTTGGGAGTTTTCTCAAGACCTCTTACTCATGGGAGAGAAGAGGATCTTGAGGGTGGTAGCAGTGACAACCCTCGAGTGAGAGACTCTCTTTTGAGAGCGATCACAAGGGATCTTTGTGTGACCCTTGTTGCATGGCCTGTTTGTGCAATGGGGGTCATAAGGAGGGAAACAAGGCTAGAATGCCTTTGGGGGGCATAAGGAATAAGGGGTTGAGGTTCTTGATATATTTATTGTGCCATGAGGTGGCTTCTTGTTTATTTCATACTTGCAGTTCTCCTCAGGGTATTGGTCCACTACCACCCTTTGAAAAGATCATCACCAAAGTGTGGTGCTATGAAGCCAAGTTGGGAGTGTGTCTGAAAATCTGTATGTATTTGCCTCCTATGTGTTTGCCTATTTGTTACCCGTCTAGGAATTGGTTCTCCAAGCTCGGGGGTGGCTACCAGTTAGCCTAGGCTGGGAGGTGAGCACTCTGTGGTCATATTTGTGTTTCTATTATGTAGGAAAGTCAGGAGAAGAGGATAGGAACCATGAAAAGATACAAAAGATTATTGTTGAAGATACTTAAATCCATTTGCAAATATTTGTTTTAATTTGATTCAGAAGTATGCCCTCATTCATAGAAATGAGAGGCAAGTTGTAATTCTTGAAAATAGACTTGAGGTTTATTGTTGTAGCTAAACAAAGAAACATCCTGTAAAATTTACAGAATATCTTGGAGTTGTAAAAAAAAAGCTTGTTTTATTTCTACTTCTGTTTGTGTTTCAGAAAAAGAAAAGCCTCCTTGAGTTGCATGTAAAAGCTTCTTTTGTATTATGGAAAAATTAGTTTCAAATAAATTTTATCTATATTCTACTTGTTGAAAAGTATGAGTTATTTTGCTGAAGAATTCTAAGTATTTAAAAAGAATAAGGGTGCTTTAAGTAATTGTTTTATTAGTGGAAAAATCAATGAATGTGTTTTATTCAGAATAGTATGATGTATTTTAAGAAAAAAAAAATGTGTTAGAATAAAAGTTTAGCAAAAGATCTACTTCTATTTCTTTTATCAGCAATTAGAATAAATAAATAAAAGAGCCTAAGTTATATATCAATTATATATATATATATATACGTTTATTTGTGCACATGAAATTTTGATTTACATAATGCTTTCCCTTTGTTATCTTGTTTAAAATTTTGTATGTAAATCTTATAAAAAATATATATATATTTTTATATATTTTCACCTTTAAAACTTTTATATATATAAATTTATAGAAATATAAATATATATATATATATATATATATATATTTATATATAATATAATTAAAAAAAATATATATATATATATAAAAAAAAAAAGAATTTTGGGATCCACGCGGACCCCACTGTGAGTACACACAGTGCGGGCTGCACGGCGCCCACTGTGTGCACACACAGTGTGAGCCGCTTTGGCTCCCACTGTGTGGACACACAGTGGTGCGAGCCGCAAGCGGCGCCCACTGTGTGGACACATAGTGGTGCGAGCCGCAAGCGGCGCCCACTGTGTGGACACACAGTGGTGCCGCGCCGCCACTGTGCGTTCACACAGTGGCGCCTGCGGCCCTTCCCTTTCGCCATCTTCCACCCTGCATAAAAAAAATGGCTGTCGTTGTTCGGCCCTGTGGAAAGATTTTAGTGTTAATAAAAAAATAAAGAGGATAAAACCCTAGCTCGGGTAGGGCTAGGGCAGATGAAATAAAAATATTATGATAATTTAGAGTTGTTAATATATATAAAAAAAAAAAATAGAACCCTAAATAGGGTTGGAAAAATACTGATTATTATTTTGGAAAGTTATTGTTTTTTTTGAAAAAGAATTAAAATATATAAATATATGTAAATATATATATATATATATAACTCTGGTATATTTGGGAGTAAGTATCTAATTTTATATATATATATATATATATATATATAAAATTCTGGTTATAATTTGGAGTAAGTAATTAATAGAAATTTAAATATGGTTGTTTTAGACTATATAGTCATTTTGGAGATTGAGTTAATTTTCCTCTCCTATTCCTTTAGCATGATTGATTTAATAAACTTAATGACTAGGTATCTCGTGGAGATAAAATTAAACCAGTTAGTTTTTCTGCAATTTAGAATTAAACAAATTATCGATGCTTGGTTGTTTCAGAATTAGCTCGAATATAATTATGGAAATTTCATTAACACTTGTTGTGTGAGCGAACTTGTTAATTAATTAGTATTTAAAAAAAAAAAATCTTTCCGTTTTTGCCCTAAATTTTGGGCATGACAGAGGCACAAGGCTCTGATACTAATTGTTGGAATCAAATAACACTGAGAGGGGGGGGGGGGTGAATTAGTGTTATACCAGAATGATCAATTTTAGCCTTATTAAAACATGCATACACCAACAGGTATACTAGTACATACATAACTGAAAGAAGTAAAGAAACCAATAAGCCAATCACATAAATGACAACCATAACACACAAAATTATACATGGAAAACTTCAAAGAGGAAAAACCACAGTGGGATTTGTGACCCACAATATCAATCCACTGGCCATATGAAGAGATATTACATAATATAAGGGGCCTGCACTTACAGCCTAGAGCACATTGTTCAATCACAAAAGGAGCCTCATTGACTACATATAAATCTAGACTACAATTCGGAGAAGTGTTGAACTGCTAAGATAACATCTTCTATGCCAAAATACAATTTTAGTTTAAGCTCTGTCTATTCTGGTCTGAAACCCTAAAACCTTTATCAGAATAACCCCTACATAAATATCCTCACATACATAATCTCTCTGATATATTTGACATTGTATCACATTCACATATCCATAATCTCCTATGCCCAAAATGATCTAACTCGACTGCCCTATATACTCTATACAACTTATCTTGCCTTATGTCGACTTAGAAAGATATTTACAATATCAAATTACATATCGGCTAGATAACATGAATGCATAAATATTAAGAACAATTGCCGATGTCGGATCCAAGAGATGTGAGCCTCCAATACCTATAACCATATTTTAAACCATGTCAATTTGCATTGTCAGCAACCAAAGAAATCCTTTTGTCTTACCAGTGTCGGTGTCGGTGTCCGTGCTGGTGTAGTGTCTGTGAAGTGCTTGCCAGTACACAACTAAACCAAAAAATGAAGTCAGAGTAAGATACCATGTTGCCATCATTGACAACATAGTGAAACCAACCAATTGAGTGTCAATTGCCAACATCCTTCTGGTCCCGGTAACTTGTTTGGTTTCTAGTTGGATTAGATAATGATGATTGGGTATACTCCAATATGTTTGGATTATGGAATTGGCTTATTTATTCTACTCAGATTCATGTTCAGTCATTTGGTTTTGATTTGGTGATTAGATGCTATCTTGTATGCTAGTAAGCTTGGTTTTCTATTCCGGCGAGGGTTTCACCGGTAGAGCTTTGATGAAGATCTTTGATGATATGTATAAGTGGTGTTGGTGCGGCTTCTAGTGGAGGTTTAGGATATTGGTGGTGATTGTGTTTGAGACTTGGTTGACTGGGATCATTTAGTTAGCATGTATGGACCTAAATTGGGTCCTGGTATTATCTAGGTTATGGACCGACTTAATGTAACATGTGGATTGGACTTCTCAATGTGTTTCTGGGATGTCTTATGGGTTGGATATTATTTGTTTGGTCTCAGGCCAACATGTTTTGTAATTATGTAATTGTTTTATTGTCTAGTGGCCAACCTTATTGTTTGTGGTTGAGGGTTTGTATATATATGATGTAAGATCTCATTGTAGATCATAAAGGAATGCAATAGGAGTGACTAATGTAATAATCATTCAGGTAGAGGATTTGGCCAATTATTGGTGATCAAGTTGGATTTATGTAAGCAGATTTAGTCCTCCAATATCAAGCTTAACCAAAACTGTATTCAGGAATAGGAGATGTTATCTTTGCAATTTGTTCTTTCCTCTAGATTTCTATGTATTCAGTGAGACTCCTTTTATGATGAGTAGTGTGCTCTAGGCTATTGGCCTTCCTGTAAGTCTAGGCCCCTCAATTGTAATCACATACTTACTATAGAAGTAATATTTGACTATGGGAAGGCTTCCCACCATGGCTTTTCCCTTTACCGGGTTTTCCATGCACAAATCTTGGTGTCATGTGGATGGTATTTATTCTCTAATTATTGTTTATGCTTAATTGGTATATCTGCTATTTCGGTATTTGGTTTATTCATTCTGATATTGATCTTCTGTGTTCCAGTATTAAAGTTTTAATTGCTTAAGGTTCCATTAATCTTGTGACAACTAATTCACCCCCCCTCTCAGTTGTCTTCTAGTTATTTGAACTGTCTAACAATTGGTATCGGAGCTCTGGTCCTCTTTGCAGAAGCTTAACTGCTTAAGGAAGATCCTATGGCAACTAACAATTCAAATTCATCTAGTTCATCTTGTTGGTCGCTACTGGTGATTGTGACAGGGGGGGGGGGGTGAATCAATTACCTACTGATTATACAGAATTAAAAACCTTTTACTAAAGTCTGCACTAACTTAATATTCATAAATATAGACAGTTATTGCCAAGAGAACATGCATGCATGAAAAGATACACAATAACACAAAGAATTATCTAGTGGAAACCTAAATGGGAGAAAACCATAGTGTGAGTTGATGTTCACAAAATTTGTACTCTTCTGGAGCATGCCCTGTAAGGAACCGTCCCTGGTAGGAGATTACAAAGACACTATTACGTGCCACCCGGTTAAGGGATTTTATTTAAGGCTTGTTAGTGCCTTTACCCTGTTAGAGGTAGCCTTGTTAAAGGACTTAGGATCATCAATTAAGATGTCACCCAGTTAAGGGATTTTGAGTTGCAATGGTTAGAAAGAAAAAGGAAATTGATTTGCTAGAATAGATATTGATATCTTAATCAGATCACAATGAATCTCATACTCTATCTACACCAATTGTGTCTGCTTTGCACTACACCAGTTCTATACTCACACCCTCGACTCTGCACTCTATCGGTTCTCTGTTCATACCCTCAACTCTGCTAAATCACTTAGCACTTCCACACTCTTTACTCTGCCTCTGCACTCTACCCTTTGGATCACCTCTCATAGGATTTGCACTTTGCAAATTTTTCAATCAATCAATTTGGTTTTCGCCAAAAACCTTTATACCATATTTTGCCAACACATACCTATTGATTCCTCAATCAGTTTACACCTAAAACTTGGTAGATTTGAAATTCAAATCTTCCCACACTCTCTCTGCATGCTCTCCATCAATCTCGCTAGCAACTCATCCTTGACTTCCTCTATAATTCATAATTTCACCAACCTCTGGGTTATGTTCTGTTTTTTAATGCAAATTAGAAAATCTACACAAATCTCACCTTAACTAGTTGTTAACTATTATAGACTTCACTATCCATTTGTTTGATGATATCTTGCCATGACTGACTCACCTTTGGTAATCACATCCATCTTACTGGTCATTGCTCTGAGATTCTCGGTGGGTATCATCCTTCAACTTGTATCATCAGTTCACTAGTGTAACTTTGTTATCTTCTGCCATTGGTCACTACTCACTAAGAACACTGACCACTAGTCTGTTTAGAGAGCTCTGGTCATGCATAAGACTACTAAACTTTAGTTTGAGTCAACTCCTATGACCGCATCATCATGTCAACTACTTCTTATGGTGACTTCTTCTTTATTCGGTGGGGAGTCTTATTGTTTCTTATCCAAACATCCTTCAACATACCAGTTGTCAGTTGAGACTTCTACATTAACTCACTTATCAGTTGGAAACAATGCACTACTAGCATATCACTTACCGGTTTGCAATCCTTGCACAAGTCAATACTAACTTGTATATCGGTGACTCCAAAAGTCTTTGTGCTGAAAGACATTTCCTCACTTATTGGTCAATATCAATGATATCTCATTAAGTATGGAACAATAATAGTACTACACAAACATCTCTTATACCGGTAACCATCCTATACCAGTTGACATCAATCACAATCACAATCCCAACAATCTCCCCCTTTGGCATTGATGGCAACACTTTTGACTCCTCTTTAGAAATCACTCACTTTTTCTTCTTTTGAACCAATCTTTGAGTAATGAACTTACTCCCCCTTTCAGCTGGCTTCCATTAATATTACTTCTGACTTCATTGTCACATCTATCTTCATCTGTATTCAGACTTCTCCCCCTTTGATAATAATGCCAAAGGTGTAGTCTAGACACCCTAATTTCATAAACTACACTCGCTGCTCCCCCTAATAGGAGTAGTCCATAATCATCAATCCAAATACATAGATTTTTCAGGAAAATCATACTGGATTGATGTTGTTTCGATGTTTACTCACCTTAGAGTATGTAGGGGAATTACCCCTAGCTTACCTCTTAGATATTCAAAGGTGTTCTTTGGTAGTAACTTGGTGAATATATCTGCCACCTATTCTTTTGTTGGTATATACTCCAACCTTACTTCCTTGTCTTGAACCTGTTCCCTGAGGTAGTGGTATTTTATAGCTATATGCTTTGTCTTGGAATGCATCACTGGATTCTTGGATATGTTGATAGCACTGGTGTTGTCACAGTGAATCATCACAGGTTCAATCACCTTTTCTTGGATACCTTCCAATATCTTCTTGATCCATACTACCTATGTATAGTTGATTGTAGCAGCCATGTATTCTGCCTCAGCCATGGATTGAGAGATGCAATTTTGTTTCTTTCTTGTCCATGACACAATCATCTCTCCAAGAGAAAATGCACCTCCACTACTTCTCTTTCTGTCATCAATGTTCCCTACCCAATTTACATTGGTGAAGACACTTAAGTTGAAATCTCCCTTATATGGATACTAGAGACCATACGCATTAGTCCCCTTAAGGTATCTAAATATTCTCTTAACTGGCACCATAGGAGTCTCTTTAATATTTGCAGTAAATCTAGCAACCAAGCCAACTGCTTGTGCTATATCTGGTCTACTGTGTACTGCATACTGCAACTTACTAATCATAGATCGATAAAGTGTCTCATTCACTTCATTAGCCTCATCATTTTTGGAGAGCTTGCAACCTATAACCATTGGAGTTCCAATAGGTTTGGAATCTTCCATTCCAAAAGTCTTCAATATTCCCTTATGTACTTTGTCTGGATAATGAATATACCATTCTTTAGCTGAGATACTTGCATACCAATGAAGAATTTTATTTCACAGATCATGGACATTTCAAATTATCGCTTCATTTCATCTGCAGAACCTTTGCTCATCTCATCATCTCCCCCAAAGATGATGTCATCTACAAAAATCTCTACAATTAGATGTTTTTATTTTTCTCTGGATTTCAAATACAAGTTGTTGTTGGCAATGGTTCTCATGAATGCTATGCTTAACTGATATGAGTGCAGCCTCTCATACCAAGCTCTTGGTGCTTGTTTTAGCCCATACAAAGCCTTCTTCAACTTGCATACCATATCTCTTCCATCTTATGATACAAACCTTTTCTAGTTTGTCTATATACACTTCTTCCTCTAAAATACCCTTCAAGAATGTCGATTTGACATCCATTTGGTAAACTTTCAACTTCTTATAAGAAGCAAAAGAAAGCAATATTATGACCCCTTCTAGCTTGCCCACCAGTGCAAAGGTTTCTCCATTATCCAAACCTCCTTCCGGAGCATACCCTTTGTAGACTAACCTTGCTTTGTTTCTTACTACTTGACTGGTTTCATCCATTTTGTTTCTAAACACCCATTTGGTGCCTATCACATTTTTGATGTCCGGTATGGGCACAAGAGTCTGTTGGTATTTTGGTATGGTTTTGTCATTGATGTCAACACAGATCCAATAACATTCACTGGCACTCAGTAAACTATTCAACAATCACCAGTATATGGTTAACCAACAGGATATAATGTACACCGGTACATGCAATGACATGGAAGACACTTGGTAATGTCGAAGACATCATGTGGACACTTTATTTTGAAGTAATAATCATTGGTATATTCTTATTTGCATATTTGCTTTTACCAGCAAATAGGTCCAGGTTATCTAGGGTTACACCGGTAGGTTTATCTTTTCCAGATTAGCATGGCACACTATGAAGATGATTTATTATTGTTGTAAATGCATTAAGCCGACATGTTAATTGTAAAATGTTTTATTGTAATATCTTGTAGAGCCGACCTACTAAAATTGGTCTTAGGATATGGTATAAATGTAAGATCTTATTTGTAAGATCAGATGTGCAATGCGAAAAAGAATTGTAAGAAGGTATATGCGAGATTAAGCAAAGGTATACATGAAGACATCATTTGAAGGTGAAGTTAGGTTCTTGTAGAAGCATATCAGCATTACACCGGTACTGAATTTAGCATATGAAAATGCTTTTTTTGTGTAGTACATTCTCATTGGATTTAACCATCCATCTGTAGTCAGTGTGACTCCCATTTGTGTTTGAGTAGTGAGCTCTAGGCTGTTGGCCTTTCTGCATGTGCAAACCCCTCTTTGTACACTTACTATCTGCAATAGTATCATCTGATTGTGGGTAAATTTTCCCATTGTGGTTTTTTCCCTTACAGGGTTTCCACGTACAAATATCTGTGTCATGTGTTATGGTTGACTTTGTGCTTATGTTTCATGCATTAATTCTTACCGGTACAACATTTCCTGTTAACATTGTTTGCTGGCACAATTAACTGTCTTACCGGTATTAAGCTAAGTTGGTTAATAAGATTTCGGTTTGAATTTATTTGACAACTGATTCACCCCCCCCTCTTAGTTGTCCCCGGGACCTACAATTGGTATCAGAGCCTAGTCCTCTCTTTTTTGTAGAAGTTTAACAACTTGAGGAGATCCAATGTCTACTAATTATTTCAGGAAGGATAGTCCTAAACTTGATGGAACCAACTATGGAATATGGAAAATCAGAATGGAGACACATCTAAATTGCATTGGTAAAGATGTCTGGGAAGTTACTAAGAATGGTTATACTACTGCTGTAGCTGGTCAGCCTGCTCCTATTACTTTAGGTAAAGATGAAGAAAATGATTGCAAAGAAAGAGAAGAACTTTTGAGCTTATTATCAGATCAACAAATGATGGGATTATCAGATAGATCTACTGCAAAAGTTATTTGGGATCATTTGGAAACACTAAATGAAGGGGATTCCACAATAAAAATTGCAAAACTTGAAAGCTTCCGAGTTAGGTATGAACATCTGAAAATGGAAGAAGATGAAAGAATTTCTGCCTTTATGGAAAGAGTAAATGAATTTGTTTTAGGTATCAAATGTTGTGGAGGAACCTTGAGTGAAGATGAGATTGTTTCAAAAATATTAAGAGGTTTGCCACCGGCATATAAAATGAAGGTTACTGCTATTAATGAGCTGAGAACAATGCTTAATACATCAGTAACTAGGGATAAATTGATTGGAAAACTTTCAGCTTTTGAAATAGAGGAATTTGGTCCTGTTGCTATAAAAACTGATTTGGCCTTCAAAGCATCAACATCATTTGCTCCATCTTTTGACAAATTAGACTGGAGAGCCTTTTATGCAAGAGAACTTGAAGAAACCAGGAAGGAGAATGAAGAGCTTGAAGAACTTGAAGCACTATTTGCAAGAAAAATGCCAAAAGGTCCAATTGGAAGTAAGTATGAAGGTAAAGAACCCTTTAAATGTTTCAATTGCAATAAGATTCGTCATATGGCTTCAAGATTCCCTGATAGACATGCTAGACTAAGAGAAGAAGCTAGAAGGACATACAAACCTAATCCTGAATTTCAGAGATACAGATTTAAGAAAAATAAAGATAAATCCTGTTACATTGCTGATGAAGGTGTGACTGATGATTTTGATGAGGATTCAGTAGACAACGGATCGGTCTTTGTTGCTATAACAGAAGATCAACCAGTACCTATTGCTCCACCAGTAGAACAAGCCCTAGCAGCTAAAGTTGAATCAAGGGATGAATGGATTATTGACTCAGGACGCTCACATCACATGACTGGAGACAAAGGCAAATTCTTGAACTTTCAAGAATATAATGGAGGTTTAGTAAGATTCGGAGATGACAAAGCTTGTTCAATGAAAGGTAAGGGTTCAATATCTCTTGATGGTAAACATAACACTGACAATGTTTACTATGTTGAAGGATTAAAACATAATCTTTTAAGTGTTGGTCAATTAGTTGAGAAAGGTTTTTAGTTACAATTTAAAAATGGAAAATGCAAAATCATGAATAGAACTGGTTTGGAAATTGCAACCGGTAATTAGACTAGAGGTAATATCTTTCATTTGAATAATAGTGAAAAGGCATGCTTAATTGCTCATATAGATGAAAGTTGGCTATGGCATAAAAGACTATGTCATGTAAATTTTGATTGCATGGTAAAAATCAGTACTTCTAAGGCAGTTAGAGATCTACCTAAAATTGTGAAACCTCAAAATACAATTTGCAAGGAATGTCAATTTGGAAAACCGGTTAGAGCTAGTTTCAAAAGTATTCTAGAAAAATCCAATAATGCTTTTGATTTAATTCACACTGATTTATGTGGTCCGGCTAGAACTAAAAGCTTACAAGGTGATAGATATTTCATGCTAATTATTGATGATTATTCTAGAATGTGTTGGGTTACTTTTCTCAGAGAAAAGTTAGAAGCACTTGGGAAGTTCAAACTATTCAAAGCAATGGTTGAAAATGAAACCGGTAAGAAAATTAAATGTTTAAGATCAGATCAAGGAGGAGAATTCACATCTAGAGATTTTAATACATTCTATGAAGTGAATGGAATCAAAAGACACTTATCAGCACCTCAGACACCACAACAGAATGGAGTTGTTGAAAGGAAAAACAGAACTATTTTAGATGCAGCAAGAAGTATGTTATCAGAAGAAAATCTA